>NC_054079.1:18985093-19122073 GCF_017639655.2 Falco naumanni
AACGGAATGCTACGTAAGCACATTGTATTCAACCCTTTTACCATTGGTCACACTCAATTTGCCTGTTAACAAAGACTAAACATCTGAATCCTTTACAAAACAGAAAGGTCTGGAAGAAAACTGTCATTTTTAGCAGCCCCACAAAAGCCACCTTGCTTGTGCATGTACAGACTCGTTTATTGCAGTTTTCCCTAAAACGCATTTTGTTATTAATTGTACTCAGCTCCTTCGCAGGACAATCCTTTGGAAAGGCCGTAAGAATAAACACAGTCTGTGATCCATTTCAGGAACCCAGTGTTATGGCAAACTGATTTTTCCCATCTAATTCTCCAAGACTTTATGTAACTACAAGTTTCCAGGAGAGAAATGCTCTTCCTCCAGGAAGCACGGCAGGAAGCGTGCCTAGGCTCCATGGGTGGGCTCCTGGGGTGCAGGAGACCACTTCCAGTTTTGCTACAGGTTCTTTTGTACTTTTGGGTAGGCCATTACCTCCATGCCTTGGCTTTCCCATTGCTGAGCACACTAACGGCATCAGCGTGGCAATTATGAGCACAAACCCCTGCAAGCTCCTCAACTGCAATAGGTCACGCACCTATCCCACCTTCAGCCTCAAGGGCTATAACCACAAGACTCGTGCACACAGACCTTATCATCCACCCACACAGATACCTCCCCCTCCTGGAACTTACAGGCTAGACAATATAGCTTCCACAACAGTCCTGGTTTTCAGTACCAGCTTTAAGCAAAGCACTCTAGAATTAACAGGCACCAGACATGCTACCCCAGCCCAATCTACCTGGATGGACATGTGCATCCTCAAGTTTCCAATTTTCTCCTTCCTTCCCTCCCAAAGCAGCACATACATCGCAAACCCCCTGCATTCGCTCTGGGTAAGCCTGTGTTTTGGGGGAAGAGCCGAGCCTACTTTTGTACTGTGCTCTTCAATCATTTTATCTACTTCTAAATGTTGCCTGTGTCAAGAGCTTGGCAGAGTCTCAGATAAAAGCCACATTACAATGATCACTGGGGTAAGATAAAACATGACCCCTTTTATTATTTATAAGGCTGTGGCTAAGACTAAGAATAAACTCTATGGTGTGACACGATCAGAACAAGCACAGCGATGGCTAAGAAGCCTCTCTGCCCATTAATAATGGAGGGATCCCCTATCATCTTTCCTGCGCTCACAGTGTCCTGTTTCCTTGCATTAGGGTACAAGACTCTTCTGGCTGGAACAGCCTCCTCTGAAGGGGCACTTCTGGGCCACTTGGCTTTCAGGGTTATTTATTTAACCTTTACACACACAGGTGATTTGCATTCTTGGAAGTCAGAAAACATGGAAACTATGCTACTCCTTCCTTGAGCTGCTGCCGTTACTGGAGCAGTTTGGTGCAAATGCTGAGCATACAATTACACCAAGCCACAAAGGTGCCACCTGCACTGTGCCTTACAAGGAAGACGTCCCCATGGACAGCTTCATTCAAGCACAGGTGACAACGTGCCCTCTCCTACATGTCTCCATGGACAGCTTTTTCAACTTCATTCAACCGCGGCCTTGGGTGACAACGTGCCATCTCCTCCATTGATGAGGGTGGTTGGTGTCACCTTCCAGCATGCTCCAACATTCTGGAGGCACCATGGTTTGGCTTAGGTTGGGGTCAGGCCCTTCACCACAGCTCTGCTTAGCTGGATGCCAGTATTTAGCCTGGGAGGAACCATTCGGGTCATCGGTATGGCTGTAATTATTGTACTTGATGACTTTGGCCGTGTGGGGAGCTCATCCTTACAGCAAGCAGGGAGGGAAGGAGGGCAGTATTGTTTCCACCACTACTACCTCTGTTTAAGGAACTAAGACAGCTAAAATATAAGGTTGCATCTAACTGCATCTAACTCCTGCTGAGTTCAAAGACCAGAACCTCAAAGGTACATCAGCAGGTTTAATTTCCTGCGTCAGATATGCCGTTTGTGGTAGAGAAGCTCTCCCTTAGCCCTCCTGGGTATCTACCACCACTTTCTAAAACCTCTCTTCCCCAATTCTCTTTTGACCAGCCTGTTTAATCTTCCACATCATTTTGCTTCCTCACTTTTAAGTATCCTGCACCCACACTCACCTCCATCTCTCATTTCCCATCTCCTAGCCTACTCCCACCACCAGTTCCCTTCCGCTGCACCTTTATGGTATCCCTTTAGGGTATCTTTCTATTTTGTACTTGCCCAAGTTTCCTTCCCCCCCCCCCCCCCCCCCCATCAGCCTTGTGAGATCCTCCTTTTCATTAACATTCTCTATCCCTTCTCATCTCGGCTCCAAGTCCTCAAGCTGCTCCTGCCTTCCCCCTCTGCCACCCCCATCCCTCCTCTCACAACACCATGATTCTTTTAGTACCCTGATGTAGATTTTAATTATTTCATTTTTTTAAACTGATATTGTGCTCTGCTTGTCCTCTGTGCAATGTTCCCCACTTCCCTCCTAAATGCTTCCTGGCTTGTGGTCCATGTAGACAGGAACACGTTCAGTTCAGCATTGGTTGAGAGCAAATGGTTAAACCTCATGATTAAACCACTGCAATGTTTCCTAGCAGAGAAAAACCTTTACACAGCTGTCATTCTTCACCCCAAAGGTGGCTGCATGCTAGTGCTGCAGCCTGTAGTAGTCCTTATGGGAGGGAAGGGGAAAAAACCAATTAAAGATGCTAATTTGAGTTGAATTAACCACAGATAACTTTTTTCACCTTCAGGGTCATGGATTATAGCTACTGGTTTTGCAAGCACTCCTGGCAGTAGTCGGGGACCATTCTGGACTCTCACACAGCTTAACAAACATCTTTAGCTTTAAAACAGTTGGTAAAATTGTTTTTGAAATTCCAATAGCTACATCTGAGATGCTCAGCTCTTACTATCCCATTATCTCTCAGCTGGAAGGACAGCACAAAATAAATCAGATAGCATTCATATTTTCAGGCAATAACAGTCATGCATTGATTTTATTATTAAGCCTTTCTTCAGACTGATCAATGTTGCCATCTATTGTGATCATACCGTAGCAATTTAATAATCAATTTCAGATTAAAGACTAACTCACTGGAGTCAGCCTGGACTCTCTCACACTCAATACATGCCTTAACACTCTGCAGGTTTATCTTGGAAATGTAGACAAGGATAAACAAGACTTTTAAGGAGAGATGTAATACCTTGCCATTACATACACACAATTTCAAATATATCTTTATAAAAAAGAAGGTAAGTAATGGCAGAAGTGATGGATTTATGATGGTCCACCTGAACAGTGGGCCCAGGCTAGCTCAATGCATTGCTAACAAGACATGGAGAGTTTGACTTCCAGGTCAGTAATTCAAACCCAGTTTCTTTAGATGACTGCGATGATCCATGGCTGTGTGGTGGCCATGTTTTCTCATTCATTAAAAATGAGAAATCCTAGAAGCCCAGTATGGAGAGAACTGCACCAGCATCTATCTTGCAAGATTTACCAGTACGGCAGTCACCCACTGTTATGATAAAAAACTACCCATACTGTTTCACTACGAGGGTGTTCACTCCAAACAAAATTTGTTAACATTCAAAATCATCGAATTTATGTCACTTCAAAAAAACTTCTGACTTATCAGACTGACTTTAAAACAATTTATAACAGCAAGGGTTGAATACCACGTAAAAAGCTTGACCGAGACCATAAAGCTTTAAGATTTTTGATGGGCAATAGTTCAAGGAATGTTTAAATTCGGCTCTGTGTCCTTTTATCTCCTGCATGTACTGCTTCCAAATGAGCGATCAGGAGCCTTCACCATGTGCTGCAGACAGAAAGGAGATGACACGAAATGAATGTTTCAGGAGAGCTGTAAAACAACCAGGTCACAGGAGTCTCAGGACACTCCCAGCAAACACCCTAGCCAGCACTGGTGAGGGTTTTAGCACAATTAACAACATTCCCAAAGTGGCACGTCAAAGTAGCAATGTAGAAACCCATTTTCTTCTGCTTTGCTGCTGTTGTGTCCAGCTTAATCCTGGAAAGACATTTTCTCCCCAGTCAGTGACACTCAAATGAACCTGATTTTTAGCACTTTCTGAAAAGAGGGACCACTCTAAAGGCGTCTGAAATGGTAGTCTTAATAATAGAGGAAAAGTCTTGGCATGGGATAAAACATCCCTTTTTTTCCTTCCCAGCCCTCTTCCTTCAGCTGGATGGTGTTGACAGATGTACAAATACTTTGTTACCCATTCGCTTCGCTATTTCAGTTTTTGAACTCATTGCCCTGACACAAACGGGTCCAGCGGAGCCATTATTTGCACCTCTCTCCAGCCATTACCAGAGGAGAGACAGCCCCAGCTAGTTTAACACAAACCAGCCTGACACAGTACTTGAAAACTTGAGAGCCGGAGGTAACACCAGGATTTGAACTGCACAATTTAAATACAGACACTACTTATCAGCTCCAGTGAATCAACCTACCACAGCACCCTATCTTGTTTTCTTCTACCAGGCAAAGCAGAAGTCAGATTTAGTGGTTGGGATGAGGGTATAAACTAGACAGACCAAGAACTTTGCAGACTGTCTGCACTGTCAATCATATGATTCGATGAAAAACCACAGGAAGTCTGATGAACAGATGCAGAACTGAATTGCAATAACTCCCCTACGGCAAAAGTTCAACAACATGGGAGGTTTTTTTTCTTTCAGTTAACGATTAGGAAGATAGCATCATGGCCAGCCAACAGCACCTGGCACGGCTCCAGATAGCTCAGTGGCATTTGAGCTCCAAGACTCAAGCCATACATTAAATTAAAAAAATCCCCTTCCCTTCCCAAATGAACCATCAGAGCTGCTGTTAGGCTGCAGTGTCATGTCAGTGGATGATCTCTACTCAGAAGATAAGCAAGGGCAGATGGAGCTGCTTGAAGAGTGATGGAGTGAAGCTGCGTCACAGAATCACAGCATGGTTTGGGTTGGAGGGACCTTAAAGCCCACCCAGTCCAACCCTCTGCCACAGGCAGGGACACCTTCCACCAGCCCAGGTGGCTCCAAGCCCCAGCCTGGCCTTGGGCACTGCCGGGGACGGGGCACCCACAGCTGCTCTTTGCTCCTTCACTGGTCTAGATGCTTTACTGGATGAAAAGCAGCCCTCATCAAAGAAATGGGGCAATTGCTGTGGAAAAGAAAGAATTGGATTAATATAAAACTGGAAAATCCTCTTTTTGAGTCCTCAGTTTAGAAACACTGGTTTCTGAAACAGCAACCTAATGTGAGTCAGTATTTTCAAAAGCATGTGACTGGTTTAGAGGAAAAATACCATTTCCAAAGGAGTCTGAACACATCTGAGAGTCAAATTCACATTAACTTTCCATCAATCTGAAGCTTCAAAGTCTTTCTGAAAATGGGATTAGTGTGCATTTGAAAAGCTTACCCTGAGTCTTGTTTGGGAACCTAATGACATGCTGTCAAATTCTGTTTCATATTGCTTCAGCTAAATACAGTGGTATTGCCTGGGGAGCATCTGCAGGATTTGACCCTATTAGCCAAATACGTCAATTGGCAAAGAAAAAAACCCCTGTAAGGGCTCAGATTCAGCACTGTGCCACGTCTTTATTGCAGGGGCCATAATGAACATTTACCCCAGCAAGGTTTAGTCCTACAACCTGCCTTGCACCAAACATACCAATCTGTAAGGTGTTTGGGCAGAGGAAGAACATCTATACTTGTCTGCAAAATCCTCAATGCCACTTTGAAATCTGGTCCCCAGAATCCCAATCCAAGTCAAATTAACGGCCAATGATCTTGAAAACAACTCAAAAGTCATGCCTGGTACACTGTTCACGATAGAGATATACAGGTACACATGTAAACATTAATATATTTAATTTTTATATAAATACAAGCACCTAAAGTGCTTTGACAGAGCACAATTTATGGAAGAAAATTTCTCAGTGCTTGTTCTAAGATACTGATAGACTGAATTTTTGCAATTATTTAATTCTTCCAGGGAGATAATGCCTTTTCATCTTTCTCTGGTTCTGTCTGCATCTATGGTGCTTCTCTCTGACTTGAGACAGAAAGCCTATGAGGCTTTGATGAAATATCTGTGCAGGCTACACCACAGCTGCCCGATATTATCTTTTTCTCCTTTTCAGGGCTGAAGCACAGACAGCCCAGCAGATGATGATGGTGAGGAGATGAAGGTGAGGAGATGAAGGAAACAAACAGGAAATCTGCTAGACTAAGCACGAGCTGCACATCTTGTTCAAAGATCTGTGTAAGGAATAGGTGCAAATTTAAAGACAGAAGAAAACAGTGGCTCAGAGCGTGTCAGGAGGTTGTGAAAAAGAAATACAAAACTCAAGACAATAAGATGATGTTCAAAACAATCTACACAGAGGCTAAATAGCCCCAGTTTAAGCAATCACATGAGCCATAGCAGAGAACAACATTTTTCCCAGGGAGGAAAATTCAGTAAGCCAGAAGGGCTGAGAGGTTTATCTATAGAGAGACAACTGTTTCAGCATGTTAGGATCACTAACACACAATTTCTGTTTTCAGATCGCTCAGACTAAAAGTTTGTACAACCACAGCTGCAGAATAGATGCTCAGGGAGTGAACGGTGGGTTTGCACCTTAAGTTGTGAGCTGTCACCAGAGAAGCAGATGTGCCTCTGGTGAGAGCTCAGCAATTACTTTTTCTTTTTTTATTTTTTTTTTTTTTTTTTAATAGAGTACTGAGAAGCCAGGTCAATTTTGGAAAAATCAACTAAACAGCTGTGCCTAGAGGTTTATTGGTAAAGACACAATGATTTAAAGAAGTGAAATTATGGCAGTAACCCTGCCAGGGCACAAAGCTTTGTGGAGTATCCCATTGCTAAAAAGAGAAAAATTGTGTTTCTTTCTAGGGCAGATTGGCAAACACTGACAACTTTAAAGCCTTTCTAGAGAGTCAGGGATGCACATACACACATACTTGTTTCGTCTTCCTTACAGCTGGGAAATATTGCTGATTAATGTCAATAGCTCTAAAGTACATCATAGAAATTATTTTTGTCTTCATACAGAGTCATTAATCTGTACAAATTCCAAAAGGACTATATAAAAGTTTAAATTTGAACTTAGGATGAGACCAGGTACCCACTTCAGGCTGTCCTGGGTCCACCTCAGAAACAGCTGACCCTGATCTACTTCTAGACAGTTCAGTAAATAAATCGGACCATTGGTCAGCAGCTTCCTAAGCAAACCTGGCTGAAAATGTGCCACCTGAAGAGCTGATTCAGAAAATTCCCTTCAGCGCTCAGTTTAAGAAAACAAGGGGATCACTGCTCAGCTATGTCTACCTGGAGAAATTTTGGAATGGGAAGAAAAGATTTAGATGATGATGAAAGCCTAAAGCAGGACTCATGTATTATGCGCTGTTAAGCATCATTACCCTCTACATAACGTTGTATGTATTATACATATATAGTCACAATTCAAGGATTTACAGTTATAAATCCAATTTGCTTCCCATGTCAGGACTGTTCTGTATACCATATTGTCTAGATGGATACACATCTTTCCAGAACATTTCCAATAGCTAGGAGCCAGCCAGAGCCATGACTTTGCTGCCAGACCAGAGACAGGGAACGGCAACAGGAACATTACAGGGACGTTTACAGTGCTGCAGAGAATACAATATATGCTGGCTTTGCCAAATAATAGAGAAAAAAGGACTAAAGACAGATGTATTTAATTATACTATAAGCTTGAGGATGAAGGCATGATGTGTAGATGAGGTACTCTGAACAAAAACATAGAAATTTCACCCACTTCAGGGCTTAGCCTGAAACAACAAGCATTCTTTGAAAATGCAGAGGCCTTTTAGAAAAAGGAGCATGGGATCTGAACAAAAAATGAACCACCTCAAAATGACAACAGGTAAAAATGAGGAATGTTTTAAAAATCAAAATAAAACTAACCAAGAAAAGATTTAAACACGTGGAATGAAGAAAGCTACTGGCCCAAATCACAAAAATGTCTAGACTGAATGCCTGACCTCGCTCGAGCATTTGTGATCCTGTTATGTACACACACCGACTACTCAGATAAATAAAATCCTTTGTGTGCTTTTGAATTTAGGGAATTAAAATCTGAAAACCAGAATAATCCCTGGACCTATTTCGAAGTAGCATTAAAGGGCACCACTGCACAAACCTATCAACTCGGAAAACTTTTATTGATATGAAATGGATATATAAGTCTTCCTACCACAGGATTTGCAGAAAATGCACATTTCATAACAGCACACCCTATTTTTACCAGTGCTAAGGAAGATGCAAATGAGTTTAAGCCCTGGCTTCCTGCATTTCAGCTCTAGAATAACATGCAAATCTTTACACAGCAGTGAAAACCAGTATGTTTGCAGCAAATATTTTTGTCAAAACTAGAATGCATTTAGAAATCACTCAGTCACTGACAAATTTATATAGAAGATTTGTATAGCTGCTAAGAAAAGCTTATAAGATTAGGAATAGATTTTGGACACTTCACTCTGCTACCTCTCACAATGATGCTTTAGTAAGTGCCCTCAAAGAAGGGCTTGGACATCAAGGAATTTCTTAAGTCTCAGAATTAAACCCTGCAATGTTATAAAGACTTCCCCAAATCCAAGACAACATTCTCCCCTGAAACATAGCAGCTCTGACGCTGATTTTCTTGCTTGCAGAATTTTATGAATGAGACAGTTGAAAATCTGCCACTTCTCAAGTATGCAAAATGTAAACTTTAAACAAAGAAACTGGCTTTAATAACTCAGTTGAGAGCCTCTCGCTTACTTTTACACATTGTGTAAATGAAGGGAAAATCAACTCTTTGAATGTCTCAAATTGGGCAAAAGCTTAAGTTGTCCTAAAGCCATATGTGCGCTGTTTGGATCACTCTGCCAAAGACAGAAAAAATATATATTGAGTTTAGCAAGCCAGTGAAGGCAGGGGAAGATCAGTTATGCAGACAACAGCAGATCTGTGAGAAGCCGAAATGCTTGGTCCCTCCAGAGAAAGTCCATGGTGCCTGCAGAGCCCCAGCATCACCTGGTCAGTGGGGACACCCTATTTATATAAAACAAAAAGGGGCTTTTTATGCTTCAGGACTTGCCAAAGATTGAAAGAATTCCTCTCATAGAATTTGATTATTTGCAACAAGATGGAGGAACTCAAAGGAGGGTAAAGTAGGGGTGAAAAAGGCAGTCTCCTCTTGGAGATATTGTACAAGAGCAGCCTGCTAGGTGAAGACAGCAGAGAAGAATTATCTTGTGTATCTGGGCTACAGTCTGCTCCAACTTCTGGGTAAAAATTACAGATCTGTGTTCCCTTGATCAATCCTTTTTTAAAACAAAAACAATACTATAAATGCCAACCAATATCCCAGTTGTCACATCAGAGACAACTATCACTATTTTCTGAGAAGCAAGTTGCATGCCTTTAGCTTTTAGTCTAAATATTATAACTTATTAAAATTTAACCATAAATAAAAATTCACCTGAAAAGTTTTAAAAGTGCCTATGAAGCGCATGAACAATGGAAGGCTTGGAGAATACAATCCTGCTGAATAATTAATGTATACTAATATGTGTAGCTATATACTCAAAGACATGGAGAAACTACTCTACACAAATCTTTGAGCCAACTATGTATTTTAAATTTCTAGAAGCAAGTGCTACTGTTTAAATCATAGCAGCTGTTTTGATTTTGATAGCAGACCAGTCTAAAATACAAGGAATGTTGTTTATCGTAGAAATGATTCGTGCTCCAGATAACACCTCCAATGACTGCTCCACCTAGGCTAACACACCATCCCATCATCCTAACCCAAACCCCAGATAAACCTCTCACTGCTGCCCAATCTCTTCTACTACCACCAAAACCCCAGCAGTTGTGCAAATAAAACTCTCCCCATGGTATGTGCCATGCAATCAGCAACCCAGAATGAGCACAGAGTGTTTGCTAGAAGCGTGGCAATGAAGGAAATCATTAAACTTCAAGAACACAATCCATGCTTTTGTATTTTGGTAAGGCAGTGGAGCAAGCACTCTGCCCTGCTGCCTCAGGAACCCTGTCTGGACAATGTACAAATCCTGACCCAGTAATAAGTAAATATTACCTTCTGCTTACTTTTTCATAGGAACTGTCATGCCCAAGGTTAGATTTTTCTTCCCCCACCCTGGGAAAGGAGCTGGAGATCTCCCTGTCCATCTTCACAGGCTCAGTCCCACCATACACTTGCTGGTGGAGCTGGTGACCACCTATGAAGTCTCTAGTGCTGATCTCCCTGCTCTTCAGGATCTGAGATGGGAAGGGACTGAATTATGCTGAAAGCATAAACCACACTAATTTCATAGTTAAAGGATTTTTCCTTTTGGAAACTACCTATACAAGCTCTCTCTGCTGCCCTGATACTTGGATTGTCCAGCTGAAGTACAGAGGTGGAGGATCAAGAGGTCCAAATGCTATTTTCACCTGTTTCTCCCACCCCAAACTCAGAGTTGCTACATGTCACAGTTGTTTGTTTTCTCATTTAGTTGTGTAGAACATATTCCCCCAACACAAAAGGTGGCAGAAGAGCAGAGTGATTCAGTTTGCATATTTTTCCAGTGACGAGGTCCCAGACATGCTTTCACTGGAAATTGGTGCAGTGTTGTAGCAGCATCCAAAACATCCCACCAAGCCAAAAAGAACATTCCTTTGGACAACTGGGACCAAGCTCCTCTCCGTTATCACCGTACAGGAGTCCAAAACACCGCCTAGACTTTGGCTTTGTGCATCACCCTGGGAAATAAGACCCTTCCCCCTGCTGAGTTTAACACCTTCGATTTGCCTCGCGGAGGCTGACATTTACAACACGCCTCCTCACGTGGAGGGCTCCCTGTGGCTGGTTTTACAAGGTTTGACTTTTACATAACAGAAGCCACAAGATGAAGCCCGCATCGACATCCTCCTCCGGTCCCTCCCACCCAGAATGGCGGCAAGGCGGCACGCCAAGCCCAAACATCCTTCCCCCCCAGGCGCCCGTGGAGGAAAACTTCCTTTTGATTTTGTACTTTTTAATCTGAGAGAGCCAGGACTGTAAATATTAGAAAAAAATGATAACAATGACTTAAGAACAGAGACAGACTCGCTGTCACCAACTGTTAACTCTCAGATCAGGGCAGCCTAGGAAGTGGACCCTTATCTGTCCGAGGTTCAGGACACGCTGACTAACACCCCTATTGAGTCTGCAGACCTTTGGCTCCCTAATCTCCCCAAACTGGAAAATGTACACCCCGATGGACATACTCCCTTCTTAAGTATTTCAAGCCTCAGCAAACAGACAAATCGTGCTGTGAGATGAGCAGTGCTGCCCTGCTCCATGCAGGAAATCCAATTTATTTGTCTTGAGGAGCGAAATGTGAAATGACAATAAAACCTCTCCAGCCATAGCACACGGTGCCAGACTGCAGCCTTATCTCTGCTGGGACCACGAGCCAAGGAATCGATGCCAAATGCAGACGTTTATGCTCTTTATTTTGTGGATATGGACTTCACAGCTTTGGGTTTTTTTCATTTATTTTCTCTAATGCTGAGAGTCCTCTGAAGACAGACCCAAGCCAGGGGGGTTTAAGTTGACCTCAACATATAACCACGGTGCCTTTTCTTAAATGGATTTTTAAGTTGTTCATTCCAGTCTGTATTCCAGTCCATTCACAAAGAACATGAAGGTTGTGATAGTATGTTCAAATTAGCTACTGGAAAGAAGCCTTTATCAATGATGGAGGCAAGTGGTGTGTCAGAGGGAGAAAGGGATAGCTATTAATGAGTAGGACAAGGAATCCTTCCCAGTGAAGGAATCTTTATGAGCTTTGAAGCTAGCCAACTGCATCTCCCTGACTGGCTAAGTATGGGGAGTCAGAAGCTGATTGCATCCAAAAAGTCCACCAGTTTAAAAAGTAGCACTCTCCTATAGCAAAACTGCTTTTTTTCTAGCGACAACAATCACCTCAATCTGAAAAAGGGCCTCAAGTGAGCTGCTCTTTCAATAATGCATGAAAATTACCTGTGTTTTCTGGTTTAATATGCTTTAGATGCAGTATTTCCAGATTTGTTTGCCTTCGCTGACCTTAATTGTATTAGAACCTCCTACTCTGCTAAAGACTGTCTTCAGGCTACGAATCAAGGAGTTCTAGAGAACTCCCCACCTCAGGGTCAGGAATCTTAAGTCATTTATTCATAAATGCTATTATGTCCCGTTGTTATCAACCATATCTTCCCCCTTCCTCCCTGTGCATTCAGGCCAAGATTGTTTTACCCTGGTGACAACAATCAGTCTTTGCTGGTCTTAGCACAGGAGGACTGAGTTTGGCAAAACCTGATGGGGCAGATAAGCACAAAGAATTTTGCTGCCTGACTCTGAGCTCAGAGCTACAGGCACCGCTTGGACCTCACGGGTTTCATGTTAAGGACAAGACCTAAGTGTAAGGGCTGTGCTCCTCTCCCACCCCATAGATACAAAATCCCTTGCTCTATTTTGGAGCTGCCAGTCAGTCACACCACCTAGCAGACCTTCCTTCAGTGAGCTGATAGAAGCATCTGCTTTGCTAGCTCTAAAAAACAATCCTTTCTGGGATTTTTGATACCTAACATGCTTCAGCAAAGGAAGGGAAATCTTCCTTCTGGGGCTTTTGGAAGCTGCTGCACCATTATCAAGCTGGAAATTCTCACCCCACTGCTTTACTGTCTGTCCTCAAGCCGAACTCTGCTCACAAGCCACAGGTTGATTGCTTTCCCCATAGTTTAGACATCTTTTGTGACAAAAAGCTAGTATAAATCACCTAGCTGGCATGCAAGGACTAAATGCAATGTATGTCCTGCAGGACCCCCCATCTTTCCTCATCTCTTGTGCTCTAAGAGCCCATGCTGGCTGGAAACACTTAGCACCTATCTGGAGTGCCAGTACGATCATTTCATTAAGTGCAAGGAGAGAAGCTGAGCAGAAGAGAGTGTAGTAGGGTTTGTTAGGGTAAGGAGTCAACATGAGAACATGGCCAAGAAAAATCAGTCCTTGTTTGCAAGCTCAACAGATTGTGGGTTGAGCATTACAACCTTAGGAACTGTAAACCCACCCTCAATCCATATGGATTCAAGATTCAACGCCATCATCTGATACTACAGAACAAATAGAGCTACAGGAATGGCATGGTGACCTAAACCAGCTGCCCTCTAAATCCAACCAGCAGAGTCCTCAGCAGCAATGCTGATATACATGAGAAATCTGCTGCTCGGCCAGGAAAAAGCCGTCTACGTCACTAATCATCCTAAGCAGGAACAAACAGCCTGTAAATCAACTGGAGAGCAGCACTGCAACTTGTACCAAAGGTTGTGACAAAATTAAACTCAGTATGGGAATGCAGTTGAGGCAGCCATCAGCTGACAAAGTACATTTCTTCCTCATTCTCACTTCTTCATGTAGTTGCTGTAAACACTCAAGACATTTCTGATTTATGCATTTAATTAAAAGATATCTATAACATTCATCCTGTTTACATTTAACTCAACACTGCAATGAAAGCTGTAATTTTGTCTGGGATTTATATTCTGTACTCAAATTTATTTTGATTCCTTGATTTAAACATACACACAGAAGTGAAAATGTGTCAAATCATGAAAATGGAAAAGATTATACTCCATTATCTAGTTCATCTGTCAACCAGGGAAGAAATCTGAGGACTGTTTTTCTCAATCTGCCACTTGTTATGGAAACTTATTAATTCAGAAAAGACAGCTAAACCTTAAAAGTAGAAGAACAATTGGACCAGTATAATTGGAAGTTGGTTACGTTATTTTTTTTTCCCTTTGTCTTGTATTCAATTGTTCATAACTTACCTAATCTTGTACCTTCTGCGATAAAATTGTTGGCCTTGACGATGTTACTTTATATTTTTTTATAAAAAAAAAGAGGTTAATCTTTTTTTTTTTAAAACGGAATGAGAAAAAAATATGGTGTGTTTTTTTTTTTAAAGTAATAAATTCAATTTAAATGCAACTCATTTTCCTTCTCAGCTATGCTGCCTATACTGAAGGTTTGCAGTTGAAAATAAACACATGGGTTGGAAATAGCTTTCAACTGAGGAGGGAAAAAAAAAAAAAGTCAGAGCATTTCAGTGTAATTTTACTTTGCTTTGACCAAAGTTGCAAGATATTTGGAAACAACATGTCATGCACATGCAGCGCATTTGGCACTGGACTTTTCATTAGACTTACAACATATGCAAGTAAGGGAAGGCTGCACAACACATGTGAAGCAGATTTAGAAAACGTAATAAAGTGTAGGGTGGCTTTCTAGGGTATGGAGAAGGAGGAGGGAAACTTGGGAAATGGTATTTAGCTTGAGCAAACGTATAGCTCTTAATAGGGGATGGGCTCTGGCTCAGATCCCTCCCGTAAGATGTACTGGACAGGGAGTTATGGGGTGCTCATGAGCGCTGGGCTCCTGCCAAGCTGCTGCGAAGCCAGCAAAGCTCTGCAGCTCGGGGCAGGGAAGCTCCTCTGTGTGCTCTTTCAAAAAAAATGGGATCATCCTTGAAGGTTAACAGAGTTCAAAATGTGTGGCAGGTGAGCGGTTAGCAGAATGGAAGTAGCTTTGAGAAGCGTACACACACAAAACATTGTTTACCAGTGTCAGAGATCTGTTACTATGGGGAGCAACTTGGAAAGTTTCACACTGCCTTCCCCATCCTCTCATTTCTCCAGTGCTTACTTTCTGCCTTATATTTTATATGTCTTTCTTGGAGTAGCTTCCTTAAACCAATGAAATTAACCAATTTAATGTAGCTAGTGACAAACAACCAGATACACAAAGATAGATTGGTTCACGTTAGAATCTGTGTAAAGTTTAAATCCTTCTGCTCAACGTCTCTCCATGTGCCCTTCCTTCTTATAAAGGGAACAACCCTTCAGGCCAGTGAAAAAAAACAAATTTAGCAAATATTTCTTTACTTTGAAATTGTACAGCTAAATCAGAGTGCACTGACAGACAATGCAGTGTCTCAAGAGCTTGCATGGGAAAATCTGATTCCCCTGCTACACTCACTTCCAGTCTTGTTGAATATTTCACAGTGCAATGAAAGGCCAAGACCAGACTTCAGTTGTGCAAAAAGAAATATGTGATTGATCTCTTTTGGCAACCCACGCTCCTTTTTAGTGACTGGAGTTTGTATGTCAACTCCTGGCCCTTCCCCTCCACAAAGTTTGCAGAGCACCTACCATCAGGCCCCCCATTTATCACCACCAGCAATGCCTTGCACAAGGATGCTCTGCCATCTGGAGAGCAGCAGGAAGGAAAACATTCCTCATCCTGGGTGACAGTAGGAAAATGCCACCACTTACCACTTTTTGCTCCTCCAAAACAGCGATGGTTCCTGCTCATCGCTGCAGAACAGCCTTCTCCTGAGTAAGAACTAGTTGGGGCATCTTTCGCCAGACATGAAATGGAGATGCTGAAGGGCCCCTCGCATGCTGACCAGGTCACCAGTAGGGCACAACCGGGAGATGATTGCAATGGACTCCCCTTGCGTCCCTTACAGAAATATGTTTCTGCTCCCTACAGGATGTCTGAAGAATTACATATTCATTTCTTAAGAGTCATATTTAGATACCTGGGTATTTTCACACAACAGCAATTTTGTATCTGTTGCTCTATTTCAGGAGAAAAGGCAAATATAAACTGTCAGTGAAGAGGTAACCAGCCTCCACAAGAGTACCACTGCTGCTTCTTTGTTATCACTCATTATACTTTCCCTCCTACTCCGTCCCTAGTTTTTATCACCAGGGGTGAAAGGATGCTAACTAAATCCTTTGCAAGTGCTGAACGGCCAATTCTATGCTCCTATCAGTGCTGCTCTTTCCCAGGCTACGTGTCCAACAGATCTTTCACACCCCCCCACCCCCCTTTTTTTTGTTGTTATGAACTTTAATCACAAACATGGATAAACAACTTTATTATTACCATGGCCATATGATGCATTTGAAAATTCTGATAACCAACCTTCCACCTTCTCCTGTTCTGCCCAGACCCCAGCTCTGCTTCTCTTCAGGTTCAAAGGAATACTTAACTTTATAACATCTATAGTTTCCTGATGACCTAATTCTGGGTCAGAAAGAAAAAAACCCAGTAGTAACTGTTGTTATAGGACACTATTCCATCTTCTAAAGCCTCTGCATGTAACTGCATGAATTCTCATCTGTTGTCTTAATGGGAAGCAGTTAATTACATACAATCCACAAGTTACCACAGGCAAGGCTGAGACATTAATCAGCTCAGCTGGGTACGGGGCTATAACTGCAGTTACAGTTCTGTGTAGCAGTGAAGGGTCTAAACCCAGGTGATGGCAAAGCAAAGACAGCCACAGGAGAGAAATATGGGGGAACAGCAAAACTCTCACCCTGCTGATCACCCTGCTCCTAGAAGGGTTTATTTTCCCTTTTACATTTTTCTTGGATTGAAAAACTAGTCTCAGAATCGTTAACAATATATTATTGTATTAATATTATAGTCTTCCATTTCCATTTCTACGAGTAAATTGTTACTATTACCTAGTGCATTTCTCCTGGCTGGGTAGATAGGACCTTGTCACCTGAACATTTCAGTTTTTTTCTCAAAATTGGTTTTAGATAACCACAACACTGTCCAGGCTCCTGTGGAAGGCTGACCTGCAGAACAACATTATTGAATAGCTCTTCTGAAGCAGCTATGGTAACTCCAGAATAAGGTAATTTAATTCTAGTATAATTGTTCAGCTTTGCAAAGAAAGCAATTACACCGGAATGAAGTGACTGAATCCAGAATGCAGCTTCCAGAAGGTAACTGGAAGAGTTTTCAGGGGTGGAGGGGACAGACATTAAGCCTCCATATAAATATTAGTCTCCATGTAGACAACAGCTTGGGAATAGGAGTGTCCTGTGCTAGCCCACCCTTCATCTTGGCCAATGCACCTAATTCCTGAACTGTGGAATCATTGTTACTCAAGTCACTCACCCAAGGCACCACCCTCCCAAGCTACCTTGTCGTGTTGTGCAATACCCAGCTCTTGCTGTGTGTTCCTTCATTTCTGGATGAAATCTGCTTCTCTGGATTCCAGTAAGATAAACAAAGACCCACATCTGAACAGGATGCATCTTTCCTAGAGAACTGTGATCATACTACAAGTAGGATGTAAAGGTGATCATGAAAATACATTAAATGTTGGATTTAAAAGCTACAACTGCCACCAGAACCCTGGGGCAAACAAAAGCCTCACCAGTGCTTCTGAAAACCCTACACGTATGGTTTCCTACATCACATTTGCATTTATACAATTCAGCTATTACCTATTATTCCAACTTAGTCTATTTTCAGCCAGTCATTTATCTTGTAAGTAAAGTATTAAAGAAAATTATGATCTTATGCAAGCGTTGAAGAAAGAAACTGGATTAAACTGTTTGGAGCTTCCCTTGATGATAGCAATGGTCCTTCTGGGACCACGACAGGTTCACTGATTTTTCAACACATAAAGCAAGTGTGGATTTGAGCGTTAGTATCACTTTGGCCTTGACCATCAATAGTTTCTCATCGATAGGCGTGAGGGATCTCCAAGCACGCACAGCCCTTAGCAGTCTTCTGACTTCCCTGGTCTAGAATGGAAAAGACCAATGTTCTGAGATTGTAATAGCGCACATGGTACACTATTTTAAAATGTCTGGTTTTTTTAAGGAAAACCATATTTATACTACTAAAACACAGGTTTTTTTAAAAGCAAGGACTGCTAAATTTGTAATATTTTTAAGTTAACTTCAGGTATAGACACAACTTTGAAAGCATCTGATTTTTATGAGTCCCAATTATGTCAGCCATGAAGCCAAATCATCTACTTATCTTCTTCTGCAATGGCTTAGCCTTGCAGGCTGCAGGCTGCGAACAGGGACCCTCGCTGGCATCAGCCATGCGCTGACCCTGCAACACCAAGGCAGTCTCAGCGAGTGGTTAGATGAGACTTACATGGCACTTTCACAGGTTGTGGACAAGCCGTTTTCAGCAACTTTTTGTTTACAGACAAAGGATCCAAAATTCTAACAAAGCTAAATGAGCTAAGAGCACCACAAATATTTTCACAGTGATCCATTCTTAATAAAATGACAAAGAGCTCTGATATAATCGAACGCAAAAATCCTGTTTACAGGTTCTCCATATAAAAAGCAATGAAATTAAGTAAGGCTGTATTACTTGCTACTGCTATCAATTAATGCAGCAACCACTTCCAGACATAATAATTACCATATGTGCACTGTGCTTTACCTTTGGGCTTATTAATTTCATACACAGGAGGTTAAAACTATTGATTGCATTAAAACATACTGCTGTGTTACAACAGAAATGCTCCCACTGCAACACATCATTTGCACAAACTGGAATAATTCAAGTGATAGAGAAACAGCCATCTGCACCCAACAGCGGACAACTTGCTAATAGTCATTGCTCCATCCCCTCTTAAACACACAAACACAACAGGAGAATGGCAGCAGTTAGCTCAGCTGCTTAGGGACAAAAATTATAGTCTTAAGATACAGATGTTGACCGCTGCATAAATGTAAAATCACTAGGAGTACATATCAATAAATTAATAAAACTAAAATGGTTCTTCTTTCTCACTGCTATCTGCCCCACTGTGACTTTGCTCACGTCGAAGTGACTGCCAACCAGTGCTACCCTACAAACTTCAGAGCAGCCTGAAGTTTGGTGAGTCTCAGAAAAATATGCATTTGGATTTGGAAAAGTGCATTTGGTTTTTAAAGTTTGCCAAAAATTTGATATATGATATATATATAATGCAAGACCAGGACATCCAAACAACATATAAAAACATGCAGTGGCTGCGTTGCCATAAGACGACTGAGTTTCTAACTAGATGCAATATATTCAGAAACAACTGCACCCTGTTTGCACTTGGGCTTTTTTGTTGTCATCCTAGCTGCAAAATTAAAGATATATTTCTATTCAATTCCAGTTAAGCTTCTAGAAATTATATAACCTGCTTTAAAAAACCTCCCTGTAAACAACAAAGCATTGTTTATCTTTTTAAAAAATCTTAATTTTCCATCTTCTACTTTAGCCAACATATTTCAAGCAAGAATACACTGAATTAAGTAGGCAAACCTCACGTTAAAATAATTCAACTGTCCTAAAATAATATTTATAAAGACAGTGGCAACTGTGATGCAAAGGAACAAATGTAAGAGGCAAAACTGTCAAGTTGGCTGCATCGGTAGTACGTTCATATAGGGTGAAAGCGTGTCAGAAATTGCCAGAAACCTTCAAAAGTTAGAAGGAACCTGGCTTTTTTTCAGCAAAAGCAATAAAACCAAGTACCAAGCACAAAGAGTTAATGCATTCTTCCTACTTCTGAAAGCAGGAACAAACCCGATTTCATCAGTGAGGTTTGGCAATGTGCGAAATCCTGTAGCCAATTTCATTTCCTGATAAATGAACGGTCCACAGGGGAAAGTCAGCCAGAGGCTTTGGGAACTGTCAAGAGCTCGGACATGACTGAGAGGCTCCTGGAAGAAGCCAGACTGTCTCTTTGCTAATCACCACCCAGCCAAACGGCATCATCCGAATGTTGGCGCTGCCAGACTCTATTTTGAGCCAGAGCTGCGGCGCAACGTGATAGCGCTTCATCAACACACGGGATCCCCTGAAAAAATAAACCAGCTCCAGCACACGTCTTATGTTAGACTTTAAGCAACCGGGCTGAAAACACATGGTTGTATAAAACAGTCAGTGGGATGTAACTTGTAATGGTCTGCGTTGTTTATGTGTTTTAAAGCCAAGTGCTAGGAGTGACTTGGTATTCTGGAGTTTAGAATCTCCCCTCCGCCGTTCCAACAGGAAAAAGCCAAATACAGAAGGATAAATCATTCGTTATTGAATAGATTTTGGCATCAGTGAGACTGTGAAGGATGCATTTTCAATAGGAGCTATAGGCTGTGTCATGTGGAAAGTTGAACATCACTCTGTTTTCAACTATTCTCAGTTTTAAACTATAAATCAATTTTTTGAAAAGTTATCCTCATAAATGTGACTGATAGTCCTACTGAATGTTAACAGTAAATATCAGATCTAATTGCAAAATGACACAAGTGCCTCAACACCAGCTCAGCTGTGACTTTCTGATCTATCTAAATGCCACCTCTTCATATAGAGTTAACCTGACTGTCCGCTTTTATATTATTACAAATTGATTCACAACTCCAACATTTTTACAGGAAATTCAAGTAGCTTGACACACAGAGATGTGAACTTTTAAAAGTATAAAGTTTGAGCTTGTAAAAAAAAATACTGCCAGTCTGATGACCCCTGAAGGGAAGATAAAAGGAAAAAAAAAAGCTCAAATAATAACTTCAGGCCCTTCATTACCAAAATCCTGGGTAACTTTTCAAGTGGCTTGCAGGCTTATAATAGCAACAACGTCTGCAATTGATTAGCTACCCCAGCACAGCCAGATGTCTCGGTGACAGGGAGAAAGTACTGTTGGTTCTAGAGTTTACTGGGAAGCAGAACATCATTTCACTGAAAAACAAAATATCCAAAAAGGAAGTTAGGGAAACTAAAGAAATATTATGCTTGTTCTCAACCAAAGTGTCTGAAATCAGTTTTAAGGCATCTTCTAGTTCTTTGGAAAGCCTGGGACAAATTCTTTTCTTGCTCCCAAGGAAAATGCTGCTCATTTGACTCAGTCTGCCCTTTATCACATCACTACTCATTGCTTTGCTAGGACCTTTGATGCCTTCTGCTCAAGACTGTGACAAACACAAGCTAATTTTATATATATATATATATATATATATATATATAAAAGACAGTTCTCTGTGTTAACTATCTCTGCAGGTTTGCAAACAAGGTACATGGCCTTGGAGGAATTCCAGAGCATGACTTCAGACACACCAAGGTCTACACTTTGAGCAAACAAACTCCAGAAGCCCCATCCCCACTGCTCCTTCTATGACTTTACTTGTGTTATTTAATGCACACTTTAGACCCCAAATGAGAAAAGCAATGAGAATATCTGAATGGGATACGAAAAGGATGTTATTCTTTTAAAGCATTGTGATACTCACGATACTGCTGCCTTTGAAAGGATCCTTGATACTTTTTGGGCTACTGCTATGCTTTTACCAAATACTGCAATGACTCCACGCATATCATTGCACAGTGAGCAAGAAACACTATAGGAGGAAGACAATTTCAACCCAAGAGCTTGCAAAAGCTGAATGGATTTCATGTGGGTAACCAAGACTCACTCCCAGCTCCTTCAAGTTGATCATTCCCCCGTTAAGAGTGCTCTGCCTCCGACTCTTTGCTCCTTCAGCTGCTTCTCTCCAACCAAGTTGGCTGAAGCTCACAGACTCATCTCTGCTGCTCTATTTGCACACTGCATAGGAAGAAACACAAAGATCTCATGCCGTAAGATCCTTACCAGACTGCTGACCATCGTGGGCATGACTGCCCTGGAAAGGCAAGGACAGCCTTGCTTGGTAGCCCTTGAAACTACTGCAGACACAGGCGATGGGGCTGGTCTCCTTACATCTACAGTGATGCAATGAAAAAACCCAGTCCTATGCTGTCCTTTAAAGCACACAGGAGAGACAAAGCCAGGAAACACCTTCTCAGTTTTCTGAGCTACTGCTCAATCAATGCGACTCCTAAAAAAGGCCTATTGTATGAGGTTTGACACAGATCAGCACTGGATGCTGCCCATGGGTCACACCAGCCCCAGGCAGTGCTACAGGCTGGGGGCAGAGCGGCTGGGAAGGTGCCAGGTGGGAAAGGACCTGGTGGTGCTGGTCGACAGCCGACTGGGCATGAGCCAGCCGGGCACGAGCCAGCCATGCGTCCTGGTGGCCAACAGCATCCTGGCCTGTGTCAGCAATGGTGTGGCCAGCAGGACCAGGGCAGTGCCCGTCCCCCTGCCCTCGGCACTGGTGAGGCCGCCCCTGGAATGGCGCGGTGGGCTCTGGGCCCCTCGCTCCCAGACAGACCCTGAGGGGCTGGAGCGTGTCCAGAGCCGGGCAGGGGGCTGGGGAAGGGGCTGGGGCACAAGTGCTGTGGGGAGCGGCTGGGGGGGTCAGCCTGGAGAGGGGGGGCTGAGGGGAGACCTTCTGGCTCCCTACAACCCCCTGAGAGGGGCTGGAGCCAGGGGGGTCGGGCTCTTCTCCCAGGGAACAAGCGACAGGACGAGAGGGAATGGCCTCACGTTGTGCCAGGGAGGTTTAGGTTGGGTGTGAGGAACAATCCTGTCATGGAAAGGGTGGCCAAGGCCTGGCACAGGCTGCCGGGGGGGGCTGGAGGCACCAGCCCTGGAGGGATTTAAAAAACACTTAGATGTGGCACTTAGGGCCATGGTTTAGTGATGGCCTTGGCTATGCTGGATTAATGGTTGGACTCACTGATTTTAAAGGTCTTTTGCAACCCAAACCATTCTATGATTCTATGAAGAGAGCAGCCTGGGAAATAAGGGAGAGTACAGAGTTAAGTGAAGCATAGTCCCTCTTTCCTCCTAATTAATACCAGCCACTATGAGCCACATCCTCCCCACCAGGGTAGATGCAAAGTCCTAGGCGCCTGCCGGTGTCCTGCTTACATCATGCCTGGTAGCATCTCATAAGCATGAAGCTATGGCTTGAAAACCTTAGGACTGTTATAGCCAACCGCAAAACTCCCCAGTGAAAGCAGGATTTTTCCAATGGATCTCTGGAAGTGTTAGGATATAGCAATGTTTCAGTAACTAGGAAGAAAACAAGGTTGAAGTTCTCCCGTTTATTCTTGATCTGTGAAGAAAAGCTTTACACAGTGCTCCCTCTAAGTTGAAAGCACGATTATTATTTTCTGCTCAAAGGGATTTTGGCTCCTTTATAGTAAGAAACTGATATTACATGAGAAACAGTCTAAAGATCACAGATTCAAGAGTTTGGTAAGGCATATTTTCCTATGCTGATGCTGCAATGATGTTTATATTACTCTTCAATAGCGAGGTGTCAGAAAAGCATTAATATGTTTTTAACTGTGTGCCAGGCAGACAAGCAAAATAAAATAGCTAGGGTTTTTTTTTTTGTTCTAGTCAACAATGCCAAAGGTTACTGTTTATTTTTCTCCACCCCCATGGAAGAATTTATAACCACTGAAGTAAACTAAAGTTAAAAAGCTGTTTTTCATTCCAAAATTGACTGACAGATGCTATGTAAAAGCAAACCTAACTTGTTCGGGTTCTCAGGAGCATTCTTGTTTGAAAAATTAAGTTTCCTGGAGCCACTTGAGGGGTAGGGTGGTTTTTTTTGTCCCTTCCCCTTCCTCAGAATTCTAAAAATATAATTTAAAAAATGTGATACTGTATAATTTTCACATTCAGAAGACAACTGGGCGAGAGGTAGAGAGCACATCCCCTTTTCAAACAGTCTCAAGAGTAACAAATAAATATGGTATCACTTACAGTGTTAGCTAACTCTCCTGGGGAATGCCAAAGAGAGGTTGTGAATGCCATGGTACACACCACTGCTGTTAGACCTGGCAATATTCAAGCAGATACTATACACAGCTGTAACCAAGACCTTATGTGCAAAAGGACTCGTCTTACACCACACCAAAGAAACCCAAATCTTGACATGTATGACAGTCAAAATCCATGCAAACACTTACTGGAATGGTAACTGTATGAAGAGTTCTGGTTGTTTTTTTACTTAAAAATATTAAAGCAAACTTTGAAAAGTAAATAAATATGCTTTGTGAGTGACTCACCAACACTACCAGACTATGCCAACATTTCAAACGTCTTGAGTCCAGCAATATGAAAGTCAAACTACATTTCAAAGGACTGCAGTATAATTTACTTCACTCTCCCTAAAGCTTCTAAGTTAACTGATTTCTTCTATCTTACCTGAAGGATGCTTCTGAAAATGAAGTGTTGTTAACATCCAATCCAACTCAACAACTATATTTGCATTTTAGGTAGCTACAAACAAGTCTCTCTAAAGACTGCTGAAATCCTCTTTTAACCTTGGAACAAAAGGAGTCACCAAATTTCAAAGACTTTGAATCAGCAGATGCCAAAGCTGATTTACTTTGGCCCTTGGCTTCTTCAGCCTTAAAAAAAAAAGTAACCAGGCATACAAGCAGAAGGTTTTTGTCACCATGCTATATATTCTAACTAGCTACTCAAGTCTACCTCCTACTAAGGATGCATTTCTGTGGATTATCATATTAATGTTTAAAAGTGATGGCAGCAATTATTTCTGATCTATTTCTGAACTACAGCCCCAAAGTTCTGGTCACCTACAGCGATGGAGTTAAGAGCCTTACTGCTGCATTATTTTTCTTTCTGTAAGTTTTTGAAATGCACAGTCAAGAGTTCCCATATGATGCAGTATGTCAGCAAGCATCTAAATTTAAGCACTATAACAGTCACAGTTTTTCCATAATATTTTTCAAATACTTTAGATCTTGCCTACACATGAGTTTGCACCATTTAATTAAATAGATTTAAATGATATAAGCTCCTGCTCGGACATACTTATTATAAAGTGGTGTCATTCAATTTAGTTTCAACTCAGTCTCAATAATTTAAGGAACTGGACTTGTATTAATAGAAGAGCACCTGCAGAAGGGTTTGCCCTGGTTCAGACAGACAGACAGGTTTATAATCCCATTTTAAGATTAGCCAGAGTCAGCTGAGTGCAGACATGTCTTTGACCGCCTGCTCACAGCTTCATGATGATAAGTTATTTTCTGATCACAAAGCCCATCAAAACTTACAAGATCATTTTTCCTGGAATTTTGATTACCAAAAATCATATTTCTCAAGGGATAGGGAGTATATTCTTCTCTACCCGAGGTCTATGAGAATCTGACCTCTGAAGCAAATGCCTTCAAAAGAAAAGTGAATTATTGTTCATCACTTACAGGTCAGCTCACGGAAGCAGGCAAGTTTGACATCTTAATTGAGGGTATAAATTGTCAGAAGGAAATACACAATCCATTAATACTATTATTCTTAGCATATGTTTGGCCTTTGGAATGGCCCAAAAAGCACTTTGTTTAAAAGTTTCTTATACTTCTCTTACTAATCCGATCTTCTTCAGGTTAAGGGTTAGCAGCAG
The DNA here is from genome assembly GCF_017639655.2 of Falco naumanni. Classification (NCBI taxonomy): domain Eukaryota; kingdom Metazoa; phylum Chordata; class Aves; order Falconiformes; family Falconidae; genus Falco; species Falco naumanni. Next base: position 19,010,275 of record NC_054079.1, read on the forward strand.
TTGAGGGGCAGCAAAAGGAAGTCTGCATTATAGATACCTGCCTAGCATCAGACCTAAGGATGTATTAGACACAGTCAGCTTCCACTATAGGAAGATCTTTGATCCTTCAGCCAGAAAAACATAATTATCAGGAATAATTTGATTAATTTATTTTTTAAGGACATTTTCTGTCTCTTGCTTAGTGCTATACCCTAAAACCCTGTAAAGGAGTTGCTGTTCTCTATAATTCCTCTGCCCCTACATCTTTACAATGCTATACAGAGTTAATTTGTGCAGTCTTCTACCTAAAACCCACAGCAGTGAGGTACTGCTACAGCAGCAGAACAAATGCAAGAAAGCTGTACATAGCTTAAGAGTTACAGATCTGCCCCGAGGTATAATTTAGATCATTAAAGACCAGTGGTCTGGATTCTGAAGCCAGCATCTTGCCATGCCCAAATAACAACCACTTAGGACTAAGGACATCAGTACTCTGGGAAAAAAAAACCATCGTCAGGAGCAGTTGTAATGGAAGAAGAGGCAATGGACGTTCTCTTGGGATCAACATCACGTTAGGTAGGGTGCATACATCTAAAATGTCATCAGTTTCCTTCACAATATTGGCTGCTGTGTGAACGCTGCCCGTGTCCTGCCCCTCCGCATGGTGTGATGGTGACTGTTGAGCAATGTCTCCTCCCTAGGAGGAGCATCTGCAGAAAGAGGGTAAACCTTTCCAGAGAGAGCTCAGTAGCCAAATCAAGAGACTGTTTCGATTCCCTCAGCTTTGCAGACTTCACATGCACTTTCTTTTATGGCTACACCTTCTTCCCAGAGTTGAAAGTACCTACATGCTTGATGTCCTCTGTGGAATTCACTGCCACCTCACTCAACAACCATGTTATTTTTATGACATTTTTGGTAGCTGAACTTTTGGTGTTGGCACTGCTTCCCCAGGAGCAGGGTGATGGGCCAGGGACACAAAGCTGACCTGGTCTGGCTGCCAGGTAGTACCCACCATCACTCCAAGGACAATTTACTCTTTTTCTCCTGTGCTCTGGTGCCTCGATGATTAGGGGCTTTCTCCAATGAACAAATGGAAGTTGAAGAAGTTGGAAGTACATTGTTAGTAGAAGGGGAAACCTATGAGAAGTGCTTTTAACACCTAAAGCGAAACTTGCTCTGTCAAGAGACTGAAGGCTTTTAAACCCCTGCTCCTTTTACATATTCTGTGAAATTTTAATGCCCATCGAACTAGAATGCACTTTAATAAATATTAAATTTTGTACCATACCTAAAAGGTGCAAGTTGATGGCATAATGGCATGTCTGCAGAGCACAAGAAGAACACATGACAAAATACTCATTGACACAGGGAGGAAAGGAAAAGGTGAAAGATAAAAACAGCCCAGAATATGCTCATGAAAATGAAACCTCTGCTGACGTGCGGAATTAGACTCTATAACTCGAAAGTTATAAAGTAGGTATGTTTATTGCGCGCAGATGCACGGGGGATCGCTCCTCCACAAGCGTGCATACCCGAAGTGACGAACCATCCCACATTTATACAATGAAACAAATGAATATTCAATTAGCGCCTATACATATTCGTTACCTAAACCCCGCTTCGTATGTTAATTAGCTTATCAGTCCGTTTCCTGGAATGTGGTGGTCTTGCAGGTTTGTAGGTGAGTCATGTTCTTGTGACCATCCCATCTTCTCCAGCAAGGAGACTTGGCACTCCCTCCCTCCAGATAGCATTTGAATGTCTCTCATCTTCTCTCATTCTCTTTTAAATAGCCCCTTTGTTAGAGAAAGAAGGGCAGGCGTCTCCCCGTCTCCCCTTTGTTAGAGGAGAGGGGCAGGCGTCTCCTCAAAAACTGTAGTTGTCTCCTCAGAGCTGTGTGCCTATGTGACCAGACACCGCACCCATGACCAGTCACCATACCCACATTCCTGAGTAGACATATACAATCACAATCGATGTCCATTGTCCCCATTTCACACTATTTCTCCATATCAATCCCCCCTTTTCTATCAAACTAAGTAAATTCTTTTACTTAAGCAGTCTTCCCGAATGATATAAAGCATCATACATAAGTGTTACCCTTTTAAACATTCTCCAAACCCACAAATATAACATAATGGTTAGTATTAAGGAAATTCCTAAACTGATCAATAAGATCACAATGGGGTGTACCATAGTGTTAAGAATTCCTGTTGCAGAAGGTGACCAGCCAAAGAGAGTATCCCACCAATTATGGTTTCCATCCTGTTCTACCTTTTTTAAAACTTTCTTGATCCCCTCTACATCATGATGGATCATAAGAAGAGTTTCATGTCCCTTTTCTTTGGTTTCTTTCAGTATACGTTGTAAATCTGCATGTTTTAATAGATCTTTTATACTATTTATATTTAGTCCTATGGGGGTAGGAATTATCATCTGTGATAGGGTAAAGTTGGATTTTAAGAATTGATGAGACACTACTGGGGCTGAGTAACTAAAATCGCATCCTGTTATAGTAGTGAAATTACAAATACAATAATTTGAATATTGTGCAGTCTCCTTTACCTCCCCATCTACGGTTATTGTGTTACACTTAGTTCTCAAACATGCACATCCCTTCCCTGCATATATAATTACTGTTTTCAAGTTTGCATTTGGTCTGGCCTCGAAATGACATATTTTCAGATCTGTATCTAAACAAGTATCCTGGGCCATTATAGTATTGCTTTCACAGAGGAAGTCCTGCTGTTCTCGCATAATACAAGATTCTAAATCTACTGTTTGCCACTTGTTGCCTGTCTTTCTGGCCCATGTTCTATGTTCAAAAGGATATTTTCCTAGGCATATTATAAAGATGGGCTCAGTTAAGGTAAAATTGTGCCAACATTCCCGTGAATTAAAGCACATGGTTGTATTTAGAAGGGTAAATTCCTTATCTACCTTTCTGACATTAATCAGGGTGTCTCCTGAAATCTTGGTGTTATTTTTTTCATTATACATTTGACACCCTACTTTTATCCTATCTCCTAATTTCCCCATAATCGGTCGACTTTGTGTACATCCTCCCGATCCCATTGATTCTTTTGGTACACCTCATTTTCAGAAAAAAACACCATAGCTAGTTTCGTCTTTGAGTCCACCTTTCCCATTATTCCAGTGTTGTTTTTTTTCTGGGCATGATTCCAAGGCCAGTTATCAGGCTCTTGGTTGTAGGCAAGAGAGAGGGTACAAAAAAACACAAATGGTTTAAACCCACTATTGATCATTTTAGGAATCTAAACGTTCCTCATATATACATATAAATCTGTTTAGATCAAAAATATCTTTGTTTGAGTTGGGGCTTACCGATAACAAGTTGGGAAAGACTGGCCACTGGCTTAGTCCCAGACTCTTTTGTTCTATATTGTTTGTTGTGGTGCTCTTCCTATATAGTGGATCCACAACCGCCCAGGTTCACTTACTTGCCACCCACATTGTTCCCATTTGTCCGAGTAAATTTGAGTTTCAGTTCTTTTTTATCTGGGGTTACTCTCCACGAAGTTGCAGGGGCTTTCTTGATCCGGGTATGGTGAATCCAAGAATTCTGTCCCTCAACCTTGATTGCAGTGTAGGTGGTGAGTAGGACTTGAAAAGGTCCGGTCCACTGTGGTTCCAGGGTTTTATCTGCAAAACACTTAACGTATACATAGTCCCCTGGTTGTATATTGTGAACAGGTCCATCCAGACCCCTACTGCGTGTTCCCATCACATGCTTCTCAATTCTTATTAATTGTTTGTTTAGTGCCACCATATAGGAAGTCATTGTTTCTTCACCAATCTGTGAAGACGTCCCCTTTTGTACCCCATAGGGTCGTCCATACAAAATTTCAAATGGGCTAAGCCCCTCTTTTGCTCTTGGTCTAGTTCGAATTCGTGTAAGAGCTAATGGCAAATATTGGGGCCAAGTTAGATTTGTTTCTTGACCTAGCTTGACAATCTGTTGTTTGATTAGATGATTCATCTTTTCCACCTGGCCACTCGATTGTGGTCGGTATGGGGTATGTAATTGCCAATCTATTCCTAGATGGTGGCTGATCTGTTGCATTATTCTGGACACAAAATGTGGTCCTCTATCCGAGGACATTACTGCTGGGACTCCAAACCTAGGTATTATCTCTTGGAGCAGTATTTTGGTCACTTCCCGGGCTTTAGCAGTTCTGCACGGGAAGGCTTCTGGCCAACCTGAAAAGGTATCTGTTAGTACCAATAAATATCGACACCCCCCTTTTTTAGGAAGTTCCGAGAAATCAATCTGCCAATGTTGCCCTGGAACATTTCCTTTCCCAATTTTTCCCAACTTTGGCCCCTTGGTAATCTTAGGATTAGTCTGGAGACAAAGATCACATTGTTGGGTTACTTGTCTAATAGTAGTATACAAATGTTGTGCTATTATGTTTTTAGTGAGATCCTTATATAGAGCTTCTGCCCCCCAGTGCCTTTTTCTATGTTCTTCCCGAACTACTGACCATACCATGTAGGAAGGAATCACTATTCTCCCATGTGAGATTACAGCCCACCCTTCCTCATTATATGATCCCTCTAGGTCAGAAATCAGTTTGCGATCTTCTTTAGTATAGTTTGGTTTACCTTCTAGAGATATTTGTCCATCGGGTATTAGCACACCCTCTACCTTGATTGCTTTTCTGGCTGCCTGTTTTGCTTCCCTGTCCGCCAGTTCATTTCCTCTTTCTAATTCTGTGCTCACTTTCTGGTGTGCCTTGATGTGCATAATTGCCACCCTTTCAGGAAGCTGGACCGCATTTAGGAGTTTCAAAATTTCTTCCGCATGTTTGATGATTTTTCCTTGGGAGTTTAACAGTCCCCTTTCTTTCCATATTGCTCCATGAGCATGTACCACTCCAAAGGCATATTTAGAATCAGTCCAAATATTTATAGGTCTTCCCTGAGCTCTCTCCAGAGCTCGAGTAAGGGCTATGATTTCAGCCTTCTGTGCCGAAGTGTCAGCTGGTAGCGGTCCCGATTCTATCACTTCTTCAGAGGTTGTAACAGCATATCCGGAATGTCGCTTTCCATTCAGCATATAGCTGCTCCCATCCGTGAACCAATGTTCAGCTCCATTAATAGGAACATCCTTGAGATCTGTCCTACTAGAATAAGTGGCTTCGATTGTTTCTAGACAGTCATGATCGACTGATTCGCCAACATTCCCATTAAGAAATGAGGCCGGATTGACGATGTTTGTAGTCACTATCTCAACATCATCTTGTTCCACCATTATGACCTGGTATTTTAGGAATCTCTGTGGGGAGAGCCAATGCCCCCCTTTTGTTTCAAGGACTGCAGACACTGTGTGGGATACTAAGACAGTCATTTTCTGGCCCAAGGTAAACTTCCGGGCCTCCTGGATGTTTAGGATGACAGCTGCTACTGCTCTCAGGCAACCAGGCCACCCTTTTGCAGTGGCATCCAGCTGTTTAGAGAAGTACGCCACTGCCCGTCTGTATGGTCCCAAATCTTGTGCCAGTATTCCTAATGCCATTCCCTGTTTCTCATGGGAAAATAGGAAAAATGGCTTACTCACATCAGGAAGTCCTAGTGCTGGTGCCGACATTAAGGCTTTCTTCAGTTCATGGAAAGCTCTGTCTGATTCAGCATCCCACTGAAGATCCTTCTGATTAGCTGCTATCAGGGAATATAATGGTTTAACAAGCAAGCCATAATTACATATCCAAAGCCTGCACCATCCTGTCATTCCCAGAAATGTCTGCAGTTCCTTTACAGTTCGTGGTCGGGGGGCTTGGCATATGGCTTCTTTTCGGGCCTTCCCTAGGACCCGTTGTCCGGCACTGATCTCGTACCCTAGGTATGTGACTTGTTGTAACACCACCTGTGCCTTCTTCTTAGAAACCCGATATCCTTGTAGTCCCAGAAAGTTCAGCAGGCTCACAGTCCAAATAATACAAGATTCTTCAGTTCTGGTTGCAATAAGAAGATCGTCTACATATTGTAACACTTTCCCTTCTCCTGGTGGTGGTTCCCATAACTCCAAATCCTTTGCTAATTGGTTTCCAAAAATTGTGGGGCTATTTTTAAACCCCTGTGGCAACACCGTCCATGTGAGCTGGGTCTTTCGACCGCTTCTGGGATTTTCCCATTCAAAAGCAAAAATTCTTTGGCTGGCTTCATGGAGAGGGAGGCAAAAGAAGGCATCTTTTAAGTCTAAAACTGTGAACCAAGCTAGGTCAGGTGTCAGGGTGGTTAGTAAGGTATAGGGGTTAGCTACTACAGGATACAGATCCTCTGTTATTTTGTTAATGGCCCTTAAATCTTGAACTATCCTATAAGACCCATCAGGTTTTTTAACTGGGAGGATAGGTGTGTTAAATTCTGACTCACATTCTTTTAGTAGTTTTAATTCTATGAATCGCTCTATATTTGGACGAATTCCTTCCCTATCTTCCCTTTTCAGTGGGTATTGTTTAATTCTTATCGCACCCTGTCCTTCCTTTAATTTTACTATAACAGGTGATGCATTCTTGGCACGTCCCGGCATGTCAATTGCCCATACTCCGGGATATACCTGATCAATAATTCTGGTATCAATTTCCCTTTTTATAGGAGTACTGGCCAAAGATAGGCTCATAACCTGTATGTATTGATGATCATTTACTTCCAGAGTAACTTCCCCTTTTTTAAATTTGATTGTTGCCTCCAATTGTTCTAATAAGTCCCTACCAAGAAGGGCCTTTGGGGAATTTGGCATAAATAGGAATTTATGGATCCCCATTTGTTTTCCCAACTTATATTTTAAAGGTTTACAAAAATAAGCCTTTTCAGTTTGGCCAGTTGCACCCTTTACTGAAACATAGTCATTTCCCAAAGGCATTAAAGCTTGGTTCAAAACCGAATAGGTAGCTCCTGTGTCTATTAAAAATTCCACCTCCTCCTGTTCTTCTCCTAATTTTATTTTTACTAATGGGTCGGCTAGTCAATTTTCTTCTTCCATGTGAGCTATTGTTTTCCCTTGATTACTGCGCCATTTAGTATTTTCTTGATGTCGGCGTTCAGGGCATTCGTTTTTCCAGTGTCCTGTCCTTTTGCATATTGCACACTGATTCCTACCCAGGGGTGTTAGCCCACGCCTTGATTTAACTTTAGATTTTTGATTCTCATTTTCTCTTACTACTGCTAATATTTTCTTTTTGTCCTGCTTGTAACCTTCTTCTCGATTACTAAATATTCTCCATGCTTCCTCTACTAATTTTTCCAAGTCTCTATTTTCAGGAGGTCTCAATTTTTGCAGCTTGCGCCTAATATCCCCCTGTGATTGTCCTAAAAAGAGGGATATTAGTTGCTGTGCGCCCACCTCCGAATTTGGGTCCAGAGACGTGTGCCGGCGCATTGCATCTCTTATCCTGTCTAAGAATTCTGAAGGTGTTTCAGAGGGACCCTGTCTAACCTCATATAACGCTGCCCAATTTATTGTTCTAGGAATTGCTTTCTCCATTCCTCTGAATATCCATTCCTGGTATGCCTGTAATCTTCCCATTTCAGCGGCGCGGTTTGGGTCCCATTCCGGGTCCAACAAAGGAAACCATTCTCTATAATTATCTCCCTTTATATTATAGTGTTCCTTTGCGAGATCCCCCGCTGTTTTTATGACCAATTGCTTTTCAGTTTCAGTCAAACAATCTAATAATAATTGTATATCACTCCAGTCAGGATTGTGCTGTTTTATCAGAAATTTAAAATTCTGTGCCGTCTTTATCGGATCATTACGGTATTCTCGGGCAGCCTCTTTCCATTCTCTCAGATCAGCGCCCGTGAATGGAACTTTTATTTTCATTGTTCCTCCGTCCGGATTCACGGCTTCTCGGAGGGGTGCCTGTAAAACAGACTTCTGTCTGGTGCGTGAAGACACCGGACTATTTGGAGCCGTAATGGCAGTTTTTGTGTTTCCTTGTGTGGCCCCGGGTGTTTGGCTTTCTTTATAAATGACTTGTGGAATTTCTTCCTCTTGTTCGCCTGGGGGTGGACTGGGAGCCCCGGCCGAACCTTGTCTCTCCACTCTATAAGGTGGATTAAATAAATCATTTAATTCGGGCTCTTGTTCTCCGTTTAATTTGATACACCTTTGTCCAATACTACATGCTGAGCAACATCTTTTCAACTTTCCTTTACGCTCCCTCCTATCCTCTCTTTCTAGTGCTAGTACCATAGGATCCCGAGGGGGTACTAAGCCGCAGTCCTTTTGCCACTCAGGTTTGTCCCGGAGGACGAAGAACATGTCTGCATATGATACTTCATCCCACTTTCCCTCTCTCCTCAGAAACAACATTAATTGCAGGAGAGTGTTATAATCTAACGTTCCTCCCTCCTGAGGCCATTTCGCATCACTCTCCAATTTATACAAAGGCCACCACTGATTACAATATTTAATCCATTTCCTTCTATTTTCGGTACCACCATGTCCTACGATATCACTCCAATGTTTTAATATACAACCCAAAGGCGATTTTTCACAGGGCTTACTCCTTCCATTTCCCATTTTGCAATTTTAATCACTTTTTCTCCGGCCGCCTTAGCCACCCAAGGTCGGAAACACAGATAGAGCTCCTTACTTGTTTTGCACTCAAACGCGCGTCTCAAGCACTCTTGCACTCACACTCAGTCAAAATAATTAAGCTATACACGGAAAATCAAAATGCGCATCTCAATCACACCATTCACACTCTCTGGGCAGCCCTCAGTCACACAAGCAGTATGTTATACGGTACCGTGCACTTATGTACAACTTTTAGGAACACTGACAGTTCACAAAATATGCATTTCAATGAACAATTGCCAAAAAACAAACAACAAACAAAAACCCACATTTTTCCTGGTCTTAAGCAGAGTGTTAAGTTTTCCGCTATTTGCCACGAATTACCAGAATATTATTATTTTTCAACATACATTTCATAACTCCGAGTTTTGAACATGTAACAAGACAACACATAGAACAAACAAGACACAGAGCGCTATTTCAGTTGTTATATTCTAGGAATTCCCCAATTCTTAAGACAACCCAATGGAAGTTTTTAGCTTCCCCCTTTTTTCCTACGCAAAAGTTTCCCTTTTACTTTTGCTGTGAGGTCCCTCTTGTTCCTGTGAGATTCCGCCTTATTCCGTCCCGCCCCCCGCTTTCCGTCACGAGGCCTCCGGGCTTTTAGGAATGGCAGTAACCTCGGGTTTGCTCGATCTGCCCTCAAGATCGCTAGCGGCCACCCCTTGGTCAGCAACCCCCCTCCCAAGGTGACGTGCGGAATTAGACTCTATAACTCGAAAGTTATAAAGTAGGTATGTTTATTGCGCGCAGATGCACGGGGGATCGCTCCTCCACAAGCGTGCATACCCGAAGTGACGAACCATCCCACATTTATACAATGAAACAAATGAATATTCAATTAGCGCCTATACATATTTGTTACCTAAACCCCGCTTCGTATGTTAATTAGCTTATCAGTCCGTTTCCTGGAATGTGGTGGTCTTGCAGGTTTGTAGGTGAGTCATGTTCTTGTGACCATCCCATCTTCTCCAGCAAGGAGACTTAGCACTCCCTCCCTCTAGATAGCATTTGAATGTCTCTCATCTTCTCTCATTCTCTTTTAAATAGCCCCTTTGTTAGAGGAAGAAGGGCAGGCGTCTCCCCGTCTCCCCTTTGTTAGAGGAGAGGGGCAGGCGTCTCCTCAAAAACTGTAGTTGTCTCCTCAGAGCTGTGTGCCTGTGTGACCAGACACCGCACCCATGACTAGTCACCATACCCACATTCCTTGAGCAGACATATACAATCACAGTCAGTGTTAAGCGTCCCCATTTCACACTATTTCTCCATATCAATCCCCCCTTTTTATTAAATTAAGTAAATTCTTTTACTTAAGCAGTCTTCCCGAATGATATAAAGCATCATACATAAGTGTTACCCTTTTAAACATTCTCCAAACCCACAAATATAACATAATGGTTAGTATTAAGGAAATTCCTAAACTGATCAATAAGATCACAATGGGGTGTACCATAGTGTTAAGAATTCCTGTTGCAGAAGGTGACCAGCCAAAGAGAGTATCCCACCAATTATGGTTTCCATCCTGTTCTACCTTTTTTAAAACTTTCTTGATCCCCTCTACATCATGATGGATCATAAGAAGAGTTTCATGTCCCTTTTCTTTGGTTTCTTTCAGTATACGTTGTAAAATCTGCATGTTTTATATTTAGTCCTATGGGGGTAGGAATTTTGAATATTGTGCAGTCTCCTTTACCTCCCCATCTACAGTTATTGTGTTACACTTAGTTCTCAAACACGCACATTCCTTCCCTGCATATATAATTACTGTTTTCAAGTTTGCATTTGGTTGGGCCTCGAAATGACATATTTTCTGATCTGTATCTAAACAAGTATCCTGAGCCATTATAGTATTGCTTTCACAGAGGAAGCCCTGCTGTTCTCGCATAATACAAGATTCTAAATCTACTGTTTGCCACTTGTCACCTATCTTTCTGGCCCATGTTCTATGCTCAAAAGGATATTTTCCTAGGCATATTATAAAGATGGGCTCAGTTAAGGTAAAATTGTGCCAACATTCCCGTGAATTAAAGCACATGGCTGTATTTAGAAGGGTAAATTCCTTATCTACCTTTCTTACTTTAATCAGGGTGTCTCCTGAAATCTTGGTGTTATCTTTTTCATTATACGTTTGACACCCTACTTTTATCCTATCTCCTAATTTTCCCCATAATCGGTCGACTTTATGTACATCCTCCTGATCCCATTGATTCCTTTGGTACACCTCATTTTCAGAAAAAAAACACCATAGCTAGTTTCGTCTTTGAGTCCACCTCTCCCATTATTCCAGTGTGTTTTTTCTGGGCATGATTCCAAGGCCAGTTATCAGGCTCTTGGTTGTAGGCAAGAGAGAGGGTACAAAAAAACCACAAATGGTTTAAACCCACTATTGATCATTTTAAGAATCTAAACGTTCCTCATATAAAATCTGTTTTGATCAAAAATATCTTTGTTTGAGGTGGGGCTTACCGATAACAAGTTGGGCAAGACTGGCTACTGGCTCAGTCCCAGACTCTTTTGTTCTATATTGTTTGTTGTGGTACCCTTCCCATATGGTGGATCCACAACCACTCAGGTTCACTTACTTGCCACCCACATTATTCCCATTTGTCTGAGTAAATTTGAGTTTCAGGTTTTTTTTATCTGGGGTTACTCTCCACGAAGTTGCAGGGGCTTTCTTGATCCGGGTATGGTGAATCCAAGAATTCTGTCCCTCAACCTTGATTGCAGTGTAGGTGGTGAGTAGGACTTGAAAAGGTCCGGTCCACTGTGGTTCCAGGGTTTTATCTGTAAAACACTTAACGTATACATAGTCCCCTGGTCGTATATCGTGAACAGGTCCATCCAGACCCCTACTGCGTGTTCCCATCACATGCTTCTCAATTCTTATTAATTGTTTAGTGCCACCATATAGGAAGTCATTGTTTCTTCACCAATCTGTGAAGACGTCCCCTTTTGTACCCCATAGGGTCGTCCATACAAAATTTCAAATGGGCTAAGCCCCTCTTTTGCTCTTGGTCTAGTTCGAATTCGTGTAAGAGCTAATGGCAAAGACTGGGGCCAAGTTAGATTTGTTTCTTGACCTAACTTGACAATCTGTTGTTTGATTAGATGATTCATCTTTTCCACCTGGCCACTTGATTGTGGTCGGTATGGGGTATGTAATTGCCAATCTATTCCTAGATGGTGGCTGATCTGTTGCACTATTCTGGACACAAAATGTGGTCCTCTATCCGAGGACATTACCGCTGGGACTCCAAACCTAGGTATTATCTCTTGGAGCAGTATTTTGGTCACTTCCCGGGCTTTAGCAGTTCTGCACGGGAAGGCTTCTGGCCAACCTGAAAAGGTATCTGTTAGTACCAATAAATATCGATACCCCCCTTTTTTAGGAAGTTCCGAGAAATCAATCTGCCAATGTTGCCCTGGAACATTTCCTTTCCCAATTTTTCCCAACTTTGGCCCCTTAGTAATCTTAGGATTAGTCTGGAGACAAAGATCACATTGTTGGGTTACTTGTCTAATAGTAGTATACAAATTTCGTGCTATTATGTTTTTAGTGAGATCCTTATATAGAGCTTCTGCCCCCCAGTGCCTTTTTCTATGTTCTTCCCGAACTACTGACCATACCATGTAGGAAGGAATCACTATTCTCCCATGTGAGATTACAGCCCACCCTTCCGCATTATATGATCCCTTTAGGTCAGAAATCAGTTTGCGATCTTCTTTAGTGTAGTCTGGTTTACCTTCTAGAGGTATTTGTTAATGGCCCTTAAATCTTGAACTATCCTATAAGACCCATCAGGTTTTTTAACTGGGAGGATAGGTGTGTTAAATTCTGACTCACATTCTTTTAGTAGTTTTAATTCTATGAATCGCTCTATATTTGGACGAATTCCTTCCCTATCTTCCCTTTTCAGTGGGTATTGTTTAATTCTTATCGCACCCTGTCCTTCCTTTAATTTTACTATAACAGGTGATGCATTCTTGGCACGTCCCGGCATGTCAATTGCCCATACTCCGGGATATACCTGATCAATAATTCTGGTATCAATTTCCCTTTTTATAGGAGTACTGGCCAAAGATAGGCTCATAACCTGTATGTATTGATGATCATTTACCTCCAGAGTAACTTCCCCTTTTTTAAATTTGATTGTTGCCTCCAATTGTTCTAATAAGTCCCTACCAAGAAGGGCCTTTGGGGAATTTGGCATAAATAGGAATTTATGGATCCCCATTTGTTTTCCCAACTTATATTTTAAAGGTTTACAAAAATAAGCCTTTTCAGTTTGGCCAGTTGCACCCTTTACTGAAACATAGTCATTTCCCAAAGGCATTAAAGCTTGGTTCAAAACCGAATAGGTTGCTCCTGTGTCTATTAAAAATTCCACCTCCTCCTGTTCTTCTCCTAATTTTATTTTTACTAATGGGTCGGCTAGTCAATTTTCTTCTTCCATGTGAGCTATTGTTTTCCCTTGATTACTGCGCCATTTAGTATTTTCTTGATGTCGGCGTTCAGGGCATTCGTTTTTCCAGTGTCCTGTCCTTTTGCATATTGCACACTGATTCCTACCCAGGGGTGTTAGCCCACGCCTTGATTTAACTTTAGATTTTTGATTCTCATTTTCTCTTACTACTGCTAATATTTTCTTTTGGTCCTGCTTGTAACCTTCTTCTCGATTACTAAATATTCTCCATGCTTCCTCTACTAATTTTTCCAAGTCTCTATTTTCAGGAGGTCTCAATTTTTGCAGCTTGCGCCTAATATCCCCCTGTGATTGTCCTAAAAAGAGGGATATTAGTTGCTGTGCGCCCACCTCCGAATTTGGGTCCAGAGACGTGTGCCGGCGCATTGCATCTCTTATCCTGTCTAAGAATTCTGAAGGTGTTTCAGAGGGACCCTGTCTAACCTCATATAACGCTGCCCAATTTATTGTTCTAGGAATTGCTTTCTCCATTCCTCTGAATATCCATTCCTGGTATGCCTGTAATCTTCCCATTTCAGCGGCGCGGTTTGGGTCCCATTCCGGGTCCAACAAAGGAAACCATTCTCTATAATTATCTCCCTTTATATTATAGTGTTCCTTTGCGAGATCCCCCGCTGTTTTTATGACCAATTGCTTTTCAGTTTCAGTCAAACAATCTAATAATAATTGTATATCACTCCAGTCAGGATTGTGCTGTTTTATTAGAAATTTAAAATTCTGTGCCGTCTTTATCGGATCATTACGGTATTCTCGGGCAGCCTCTTTCCATTCTCTCAGATCAGCGCCCGTGAATGGAACTTTTATTTTCATTGTTCCTCCGTCCGGATTCATGGCTTCTCGGAGGGGTGCCTGTAAAACAGACTTCTGTCTGGTGCGTGAAGACACCGGACTATTTGGAGCCGTAATGGCAGTTTTTGTGTTTCCTTGTGTGGCCCCGGGTGTTTGGCTTTCTTTATAAATGACTTGTGGAATTTCTTCCTCTTGTTCGCCTGGGGGTGGACTGGGAGCCCCGGCCGAACCTTGTCTCTCCACTCTATAAGGTGGATTAAATAAATCATTTAATTCGGGCTCTTGTTCTCCGTTTAATTTGATACACCTTTGTCCAATACTACATGCTGAGCAACATCTTTTCAACTTTCCTTTACGCTCCCTCCTATCCTCTCTTTCTAGTGCTAGTACCATAGGATCCCGAGGGGGTACTAAGCCGCAGTCCTTTTGCCACTCAGGTTTGTCCCGGAGGACGAAGAACATGTCTGCATATGATACTTCATCCCACTTTCCCTCTCTCCTCAGAAACAACATTAATTGCAGGAGAGTGTTATAATCTAACGTTCCTCCCTCCTGAGGCCATTTCGCATCACTCTCCAATTTATACAAAGGCCACCACTGATTACAATATTTAATCCATTTCCTTCTATTTTCGGTACCACCATGTCCTACGATATCACTCCAATGTTTTAATATACAACCCAAAGGCGATTTTTCACAGGGCTTACTCCTTCCATTTCCCATTTTGCAATTTTAATCACTTTTTCTCCGGCCGCCTTAGCCACCCAAGGTCGGAAACGCGGATAGAGCTCCTTACTTGTTTTGCACTCAAACGCGCGTCTCAAGCACTCTTGCACTCACACTCAGTCAAAATAATTAAGCTATACACGGAAAATCAAAATGCGCATCTCAATCACACCATTCACACTCTCCGGGCAGCCCGCAGTCACACAAGCAGTATGTTATACGGTACCATGCACTTATGTACAACTTTTAGGAACACTGACAGTTCACAAAGTATGCATTTCGATGAACAATTGCCAAAAAGCAAACAACAAACAAAACCCAATTTTTCCTGGTCTTAAGCAGAGTGTTAAGTTTTCCGCTATTTGCCACGAATTACCAGAATATTATTATTTTTCAACATACATTTCATAACTCCAAGTTTTGAACATGTAACAAGACAACACATAGAACAAACAAGACACAGAGCGCTATTTCAGTTGTTATATTCTAGGAATTCCCCAACTCTTAAGACAACCCAATGGAAGTTTTTAGCTTCCCCCTTTTTTCCTACGCAAAAGTTTCCCTTTTACTTTTGCTAAGAGGTCCCTCTTGTTCCTGTGAGATTCCGCCTTATTCCGTCCCGCCCCCCCGCTTTCCGTCACGAGGCCTCCGGGCTTTTAGGAATGGCAGTAACCTCGGGTTTGCTCGATCTGCCCTCAAGATCGCTAGCGGCCACCCCTTGGTCAGCAAACCCCCTCCCAAGGTACCTTTCCTCCTGGGGACTACGCTGCGCGCCGGACGTCTCCGTGCGTCTCACCAGCCGCCCCGTTACTAAACATACCGTTTTATCCGCGGATCCAGGGGTTCTCTTCTGCTCCCGGGTGAACAGCTGAGAAGAGGAGGCTCCTCCGAGGAAATCTCCCGGGGCGCGCCTAGGAGCGTCCGCTCCGCAGCTGTTCCCTCAGCCGAGCAGAAATCCTCCTGCCTGGCTCGCCAAAACTGACGTGCGGAATTAGACTCTATAACTCGAAAGTTATAAAGTAGGTATGTTTATTGCGCGCAGATGCACGGGGGATCGCTCCTCCACAAGCGTGCATACCCGAAGTGACGAACCATCCCACATTTATACAATGAAACAAATGAATATTCAATTAGCGCCTATACATATTTGTTACCTAAACCCCGCTTCGTATGTTAATTAGCTTATCAGTCCGTTTCCTGGAATGTGGTGGTCTTGCAGGTTTGTAGGTGAGTCATGTTCTTGTGACCATCCCATCTTCTCCAGCAAGGAGACTTGGCGCTCCCTCCCTCCAGATAGCATTTGAATGTCTCTCATCTTCTCTCATTCTCTTTTAAATAGCCCCTTTGTTAGAGAAAGAAGGGCAGGCGTCTCCCTGTCTCCCCTTTGTTAGAGGAGAGGGGCAGGCGTCTCCTCAAAAACTGTAGTTGTCTCCTCAGAGCTGTGTGCCTATGTGACCAGACACCGCACCCATGACCAGTCACCATACCCACATTCCTGAGTAGACATATACAATCACAATCGATGTCCATTGTCCCCATTTCACACTATTTCTCCATATCACTGCCTTAAGTAGCTTAGCTAATGGGAACTTTTTTTTTATAAAGCATTAAATGTGGCCTCCCAAGTGTGATTGCTCCATGAACCCAAATATCAGCTCCCAGTCACTAGCTGGCATTCGAAACAATTTTTTCCACTTAATGGAAAAGAGCGGTTATCTACTGGCTAACTCTCCTTGAAATCCTGAGATTGTTATAGAAATCTCGGAATGAAGAACTTATTGACACCAATTTGATGTAGATAAGCAGACACTTCTTTATTGACAGCCGGGTGCGTGAGTGAGTCCTCTCACGATCAACGCACACTAAGTTTCAAAATCAGACACCATATATAGAACATATAAAGTCAATCAATCTTAACTTATTAGCAAATCTGTAACATTTCCCCCCTTTGAAAGTGTTGAAAATTATTATTTCAATACTTTCACATTATTTACATATTATTTGTTTCAACATAATTTGGTAATGGACTATACCTTGGTGGACTAGTTGGTATCATCATGCGATTGACTGCAGTTCTATTGGTAAACTGTTTCTTCAAACATGCATATACTAGCATGATCATCAAAAAGACAATCAGTAACAGAAATAAAGTTTTGATTATGGATTGTATCCAAGAGCTCAAGTTCCATCCTAGTTTGTTAAACATTTTTCCTAACCAGTCTTCTGACATATCTTCTCAAATTGATTCAGTTTCTTTTTCAATTTTTCCTAATAGGTCTAGATCATGTTCCACATCTTGAGTGACATTTGGAATGTGGATACAACAGTGGTCCAGTTTATCCTTGAGATATCCACATACTCCATGTTCTTTAAGTAGGAGCATATCTAGTGCCATTCTATTTTGTAAAGTCATTCTGGAGGTCGCCTGTAATTGTATATTCAATTCCTTAAACCCCTTTTGGTAAAGTTTGCTAATTTTTCCACTTGACCAGTTAACTGATAGAGCCAGGCTCTGTTCCTATATGATGCTATAGGATTTAAAAGTGATTCAGGTGCCCAGCCAATTTTCACTCCTATAGATGGTTCATTCCAAGTATCATCATTTATCTCAGATCTCTTTGTTCGTTTCAATTTTAAATTCTCTAGGGATCCACTAAATGGGGATTTCTTCCAAATTGGACACAATGTTGGCATGCCTAAAGTAATTTGTTTCACCTTACCATCTAATGGTAAATGTGTTGTCCAGGTTCCATCACTTAATGCCCAAATTTAATGTCCTGGACTTTGAATAGTAGATTTTCTGCAACTAAACAGAGTTCCTTTCCTGAGTGTAAAAGTACTGGTTAAATTGAGAGTATTCTTAAGACCTCGACAGAAACAACCATATTTCAAAGCAGCAGCCAAAGGAGGAATCCTTTGAATTATTAAGTCTGCATTGCTGCAATCATACACTTTTTCACATTTCCACCATGGTACTATTTTTTTTTCCTTTTCTGTCAATGAAGTTGTTTTATCATTAACTGAGGATAACACTGCAAAAACTTTTCCATCCCAGGTAAAACATCAAGGAGTTCTGGCCATGTACTAAAATTGGAAAAATATCACCATGGACCATATAGAGCCCCATTGTTCTACTAATTGCGTACCTTGGCTAGTTTTGTTACACTTCCATTCCATCATACTTTTGTTTACATTGGTTTTAAGTTGTTCATCATAAGAACACCATCTTAACTAGGGATTTGGATCCCCAGGAAGAAGAACTCAAGCTATGGCACTAGGTCGGGATCCTGTTACAAAAATCATAATTCAGTAGTTTTTTTACAATCTGTTTCTTTACCTGGCGACTTCCACTGTTTTCTGATAAACTTTACTTGTTCATACCATTGAGTTACTGGCCTTTGTTCACAATAAGTGGTCTCATTTTTATGTTCCAGATTGGTCAGATTCATGGTTAAAATTCCCCATGGAATAGATTCACCTACTGCCCTCGGTATTGGTAAACAAGCAGTAATCTGCATAACATTTTGCAAATTGGCAAATCCTTTAATCAATCCCAACATCAGATTTTCCTCAACCTTTTGTTTGGGAATGTCTATTACTTGTTCTGTTTCTAGTTTTCTTTTGTTTCTATCCACCAAGTCAGCCCATGATCCTACCAGCACTACCGACCAAAATAAAATCAAAAAAAACCAATAAAAACCTGATTAAAAAAATAGACATGTTTCAGTGTCAGTTTTAAAGTCTCTGGGTCATGATTGACAATCTTCCATGGAGTAGGTGCTTTCTTCACTCAAGTATAATGTATCCAAGCATCTGATTCTACAATCTTGATAGCTATAAAAGTGGTTAACAGTATCTGGAAAGGTCCTCTCCAACGTTCCTGTAAATGTTCGGAGGTCCAAGTCTTCACATAGACATAGTCTCCAGGTTGGAAATCACGCACTGAATTCTCCAGGGATAAAGGTCTATTCCAAATTACTGCACTCCGAATTGCAGCCAGTTTTCCCTAGAGAAAGCAAATAGTTATACACATCCTGCTTTCCTTTTACATGTATGTTTAGATTTGGTTCTGGAGACTCATATGGTTTTCCATATAATAATTCATAAGGACTGACTGAGGTTCCACTCTTTGGCTGTACCCTGATTTGTAATAACGCCAAAGGAAGCACCTGAGGCCACTTTAGACTAGTCTCTTGACAAATTTTACTTATTTGTCTTCTTAAAGTTTGATTCATCCTTTCCACTTTCCCACTAGATTGTGGCCTCCAAGACACATGTAAATCCCAATTAATACCCAATGCCTTGCTAACACTTTGGACTACTTCTGCGACAAAGTGTGGACCTCTGTCAAAAGAAATTCCAATAGGTACTCCAGATCTTGGAGTTATTTCTTGTAATAACCGCTTCACCACCTCTTTTGCTTGTGTGGTGCGACAGGGAAGGGCTTCTGGCCATCCTGTAAAAGTATCAACCCCTACCAAGATGTACCGGTACCCATTTTGCCTAGGTAGCTCTGAAAAATCTACTTGCCAATAATCTCCAGGTTCTACACCAGATTTCAATCTACCCATTTGAACCTTTTTCTTAATCACTGGATTGTTTTTCAAACATACTTCACATTTTGCAGTTACCATTTTAGCTATTCCCAACATTTTAACTGATATTACTTGTTTTCGTAAAGAAGTTACTAAAGCTTCTGCCCCCCAATGACAATCCTGATGTCTTGTTTGAATTATTTCTCTCATCAAAAGAGGTGGAATTACTACTTGTCCATTAGGGGTTATCCACCATCCAGCTAGGTTTTTCTTAGCATTTAATAACTGACCCAATTTGTCATCTTCCTCTGAATATCTCGGTTTTTCCCTGGGAACGGTTACTGTTTTAAAAGGAATTTTTGCCATCTGTAATGCTTGTTTCTTTGCTACCTTTCTTGCCATTTTATCAGCCAAATATTTCCCAGCTATTATTTTTGTATTCCCAATTTGATGTGCCTTACAGTGCATGATTGCTACTTGATCTGGTTTTTGAACTGCTTGCAGTAATTGTAAAATTTCTGTTTGATGCTTAATGTTTGATCCTTGAGAGGACAATAGCCCCCTCTCTTTCCACAAGGCCCCATGGACATGCTCTACCCCAAAGGCATATTTTGAATCAGTCCAGATATTTACTTTCTTGTCTTTGCTTAATTCTAGGGCTCGAATTAAATCGATGAGTTCCGCCTTTTGGGCTGATGTGGTACTCGCCAATGCTCCTGCTTCTATAACTGTAGTCTCTGTTGTTACCGCATATCCGGCGTATCGAACTCCTTGTTCCATAATGCTGCTTCCATCAGTATACAGTTCCCAGTCTGGTCGCTCCAATGGCACATCCTTCAAGTCTTCACAACTGGAATAAACATACTCGATAGTAGCCAAGCAGTCATTTTCCAGTTGTCCTTCTTCCTGTATAGAACTTAAAAACACTGCAGGATTTACCAGGTTAGTTGTCTTTAAAATCACATAATCCTGTTCAGTCAATACCACCTGGTATTTCATCATTCGGCTGGGGGACAGCCAATGTCCCCCCTTTTGTTCTAGGACAGTTATCACCATGTGTGGGATATAGACTGTTATTGTTCTCCCCAAAGTCAATTTCCGAGCTTCTTGTATGAGCATCACTGTTGCGGCCACTGCTCGAAGGCAGTTTGGCCACCCTTTACTCACTGTGTCCAGTTGTTTAGAGAAATATCTGACTGGTCATTTCCAGCTTCCTATCGTCTGAGTTAACACGCCCAGTGCAAGTTGTTGACTTTCATGAACAAACAACTGGAAATCTTTGGTTAGATCTGGCAGTCCCAAGGCAGGTGCAGACATTAAGGCACGTTTCAACTCTACAAAAGCCTTTTGTTGTTGTGGGCCCCATACAAAGGGAGAATTCTTTTGGGCCTCGTACAGCGGTTTAGCTATTAGCCCATAGTTCATAATCCAAAGGCGACACCACCCAGTCATTCCCAGAAATGCTCTGAGTTCATGAATATTTCTCGGCTCAGGTATACCACAAATAACTACTTTGCGATCTTTTCCTAATTGTTGTTGTCCTTTTGAAATCTCAAAGCCCAGATATATCACAGTCTGGCAGGCTATTTGGGCTTTCTTCCTGGATACCTTGTACCCATTTAGTCCAAAAAATTCAAGAGGTCTACAGTCACCTGTACACAAGCAAATCTTTCTTCTGTAGCAATCAGTATGTCATCCACATATTGTAAAAGTAAATGTCCAGGCCTTGGTTTGTCTTGTTTCCAGATCTCAAGTTCCTTTGCTAACTGATTTCCAAAAATAGTTGGACTGTTTTTAAATCCTTGGGGTAATCTAGTCCATGTCAGCTGCATCTTTCGCCCGGTTTGAGGATTTTCCCATTCAAAAGCAAACAGTTTTCTGCTTTCCTTTTCCAAAGGTATACAAAAGAAAGCATCTTTCAAATCAAGCACTGTAAACCACTGATAAGTTTCCCTTAACGCTGTTAACAGTGTATAAGGGTTTGCTACTACAGGATAAATATCCTTGACTATTTGATTTACTGTGCTCAAGTCTTGCACCAGCCTATATTCACCCGAGGGTTTTCTGACTGGTAAAATAGGAGTATTATACTCAGATTCACATTCTTCCAAAATTTTGTACTCCAAAAATTTATCAATCATTTTTTTCAATTCCTGTCTTACTTCTGGTTTGATTGGATATTGTTTAATTCTCACTGTTCCTGCGCCTTCCTTCAAATCTATTTTAACAGGTTCTGCTAATTTCGATTTTCCAGGAATATCTGTTTCCCATACAGTAGGGATCACTGCCAAATCCACCTCCGGTGGAATTTCTTTTTCCTTTACTCTTTCTTGTATCATCAAGATTTCTCCTGTTTTTGACTCAGTTACTTTCAAGAAAAGTTCTCCTTCGTCAAAAGGAACTTTTCCTGATCATCCAATATATACAAGGGCCACCAATTATTTCAATACTCAAATTATTACAATATTCAATCATCTGGTTCTTTTGCAGATCATCATGTAAATCTCCCCAATGTGCCAATAAACATCCCAACGGAGAATTTTTCGGGATCTTGTCATTTACAGCAAGATTACCCATGCTTTTACTTTTAAACAACCGAGTTAACTTAGATGCCATGGTGTAATCACCCACAGTACAATACACAATTATTCAACTCTGTCACTCCGATCCGTGGATCCACACTCCACACTTGCTTTCGTGCTCAATTGAACGTCTCACCCTTACAGCCACACTCACACTTTCCCACAATTGTTACTTTAAACAAAGGTATGTAACACAATATTATACACTTCTTAATTTTCTCCTCAATACACAACCAAAGTAAACAACTCCGTAATACAAAAAAAGCCTTCTAACTTCTTGCTAGAGGCGCTACCTTAGAGAACACTATAACATATAAGTTCTCTTGTTTCCACTATTGTCCAACCCTGCAATAGCTTTCGCTTATGTCTTACAGGCAGACGCCTAGGCTTCCACTTCCACAAGGATCCTTTTAATCCTACCCTGCGCAGCTTTCACCGCGTCTGACAGGCAGACTTACTCAGTGGGACTCAAACCCACTGGTGGGACTCTAACCCACTCCTTACCATACACTTATTATAGTGGGACTCTAACCCACTTCCTCCAGTGCACTTACTTTAGTGGAACTCTAACCCACTTACTACAATTACAAAAAGAAGTGTCTTACTAAAATCCAGGGAACGTCGCGAAGAGCCTTACGGATCGGGGATCGATGGGTATCCCCGAGAAATCCTTGGTGCCGGCTGGAACCAATCAGGTCCCCGACTCCTCCAGTCTCCTTCAGCGAGGTCCCACCTGGGTCGCCAAAACTGTTACCGAAATCTCGGAATGAAGAACTTATCGACACCAATGTGATGTAGATAAGCAGACACTTCTTTATTGACGGCCGGGTGCGTGAGTGAGTCCTCTCACGATCAACGTACACCAAGTTTCAAAATCATACACCATATATAGAACTTATTCATACATATTCATTAAGCATCCATGCATAATCATGATATTTCCTGAAAATTATTAACATATTCTCCTCCCATATCCGATTCTGCGCAGTAAAGGTTAGAAAGGTCCAGAAATGGGTCTGGGGTACGATTTGGGTAGGTGGTATATGAGTCGGTGGTCGCAATCTCCCCCTGCCGGAATTACCTTTTACTAAAGTTCACGGTTTCTTGGCAGGTAACTACAAGCTGTTCCAGTCGACTCTTCCCAGTTCCCATTAATCCTATATTCTGACATTTCAATACACTTTCTACATACAGAAGACTAGTCAAATACAAAGAAACCTTTCAAACCCTAAATTTGTTACCTAAGTTTTAAACACTGATCCTAGACCATTCTTCTGGCCTTGGTACGGGACTGTACAAAGAATTTCATAGCAGCTTTTACTGTGCAACTACAAGTTTCATTAAAATATATTTCTTATCTCTATATATTTCTATTAAAAATTATTTTATAAAATCAAAAAGTCAATCAATCTTAACTTATTAGCAAATCTGTAACAAGATAACTTGCAGACTCCAGACACAGTCCTACTTGTCTCACACTCCTAATCCTGAAAGTACAGATAGTTCACCAAAAGCAAGAAAGGCAGCCTGAGAACTTAAAAAAAATAAAAATAAAGAATGATGCCAATTTTCACCTATCATTATGATCTCTAAATTACCTTTAATAAGCTCCTGCAATAAAACATGGAGCCAGTGGGCTGCTCGTCTGCGAAGGAGACGGCTCTATCTCCATGCCGTGGCTTCTGCCTCCGTCCCAGGCATATGAACTTCATTTATCTCCTCCCACAGACTGAAGGAGAAATAACCAGCTCTTGATTTCAGCACCTGCCCTTTATCTCTCTGTTTATGCAGAAGTCTTCTAAAAGGATAATTATTCAGCTTGGACTTTCCCTGCCTTCCACAGTACACAGCTAAAAGCATGCGCTTAAAATAATGTTAATTATATTGTTTGGCTCCAGTCAGATTGCTCCAGGACTAAAAGGAAAATATGAGTTAGATATCCCATTTCCCAATAATTATTTGCTAAGAAAATGGAGGGTATCTTTCCTAACACAGACACACACACACACAAAAAATATATATTTAGATATATGTATAAACACACACATATATGACCTACTGCTAAGACACATGCTCACTTTGCACCCCATGTTGCTTCCCACAGTGAAAAGGAGCCCAGGGTGTGCTACAAAACTGATAAACTCCATTATGCAGATTGGGATTGTGGCTTTAAGTGCTGTTATTTTTAGTTGATGTTTATTCATGTTTGAACCATGGTCTAAGCACCAGACTCAAGATCTGAATACACCTAACGCCTCTTGAATGCTCACTTCCTCGACAAAGGCCAAGATAAGCAACTTGAAACATTCACTATATTTATCTGTGCATACATTAGGTATTTATACATAAGAAAAAAACCACACCATCATTGTTTGAGCTACAGGGAAGCAAGTGAGTAAAAGCACTGCTTCAGTCCTTATTTTTCCAAATCATAACCTCTTTGTGTTTCACTCGCCTCCCTCGGAGCACTTCAGCTGAAGACGGCAATTTCTAGGAGGTAGGACTAATATCTCTGCAGGATCTCTTGTACTTTAGAGCACTTAAGTATGTTACAGCAAAAAGCAAGGATGGCTCAAAAAATAATTAGCAATTAACTGCAAAGCCGATCTATAAATTCTCAGGATTAAACTCCACAGCTCTGCATGTTGTAATTACATGTAGGTCACATCAACCCAGATGCAACAGACCCATAACTCCTTCAGACATTGCCCAAGCTGGCCAGGCACAAGCCAGCTCCTATCCAGAAGCCACTTCTCCGAATTGGCTGTGCCCCAGCCAGCACGCATTAGCAAAATGTCCCTTCAGCAGGCAAATCGAGTCGGTCCAGGCACCAGACAGCTTCCAACTCGCAGCTGTGAGCTTAGCGATGGAGCAGCCACGGAGCCTATTGTGCAGGCAAAGCGACTGCGGGTAGGGCTGCTCCCACCCATCCAGACATGCCCAGAGAGTGTCATTAAAGACATGTGGATTAAAGCTTTCTCCTTTATTTAGCTGCTGAAATTCCTCAGAGTTGCCAGAGTTATTGTGCAACTATATCTTTAGTATGATCTTAATACAATTTTGTCAAGGTTTAGAATAGCTTCCCCTGAAAACCTCAGAGGCTGAAGTGGGAAGACTTGAGGAATTACATGAGACTCCTAGGAGAGAGGTACAAGGACAGAGGGCACAAGACTCAAGGTCATTTCTACAGGAGGGAACCGCGTGCTGCTCATCATTACTGTCTGCAGAGAAAGGATGTTATTTGCATTTACAAATTAATGTGTGACATTACAGATACCAAGGTCAGTGGCACCAACTTTTCTCCACGCAGGAGTAACCTGCTCTGGCAAAACTGCTGCTCAGCAAAAGGATTTTGAAAAAACCCAGTAGGTATGAGCGGGCAGTGTAGAAGAATTACATGCCAGACTGTTCGCTTGGTAACCCTGTCCCCAAACTCAAGCTTCAGAGGAAAGGTAAGCAACTCCAACTCACACTAGAACCATCCCTAAAATCCGAAGTACTCATCTGCTTGGTGAGGAATTAGAGCTTGGCACTCATCAAAAATTTTTGATCTGTTGAGTTAATTGGCAATATAAACATGTCATTTTGAATGTTGTATATCATTAATACAGAAAATTTCAATTTGATGAGGTTTCACTCCAGAAACAACATTTCTTTAAACTGTGGCCCAACACGCAAGTCAATCTGGCACGCTAAGTAACTGATAAAACCTTCATTTTTTTGTAAGCGGCAAATTTATTTAGCAATGGCTCTGTGTCAAGAAGGAATCGCTGTAGCCTCTTAACATATGAGCTTTTATCTGCATGTAAGTATAAGTTGTCATAGAAAAAGCAAAAGTTCCAGCGTTTCTCTGTATTCACAGCATCACAGAGTAGCAAGGACACAACCTGAAGGGCTGGATTTGGATCCAAAAACTCCTCTGGTGTTACTTAGGCTATTCCTGGACTGTGGCTCAGGACTTGGACGCTAGACCAATCTCTCCCAAAGTAATTCGGTCTGAGTGACTAAATATGTGCCATCTCAGGGACACAGGAAACTGCAGGAAAGACATCAGTATATGCAGCCAGCTAGAAAATTCCCACTGGGTGTTTTAAAATTACCAGGATATAAATTACCAGCCATCACCAATGGCCACGTGTACTCAGTGTGCCTTATCAGATGGTATTTTCCTGAAGTTACCGTGAAAGAAATGGGTCTTGAAAAGATGCTCTTGCTCTCTTACTATGGGAGTAGGAACAAAAATAGTTCTGCAGAAAGCAGACAGGATTTAAAACACACTCAGCATAATGGAGAAGCAAAAATTGTCACGTGTTTAAAAACCACACATAACTCCCATTTACTTACCTTCTTACACAGGTTTCATTATTGCAGTATTTAAACATCACACAGCCATTAATGGATTTTAGCCTCACAAAACCTGTCAAGTTGGCAAATCCCTCATGAGACTTGAAAGATTCTCAGAAGGGAACAGGGGTCGCTCAGGATTATACAGAAAGCTCATCATCATGTTGACCAGACTTACAGGTCATGAACTGACTTTTACTAGGTTGGTTAAATCTTAACTAAAGCCCCAGAAATTTATCTTTGCAGCATTTTATATAGACCCAGATGGAGGTGCAGAACACTAGAGAAAGGAGAATAAGTGAACAAAAAAGAAAAAATTACCAAAGTTTGGTTACAAATTAACTAAACAATGGATGGAGAGGTAAGACTGCACCTTTGAGATAGGATGAAGACAACCTCAGCCTCAGCAAATTTTAATTCCTCCACAGGCTTCAATTTAGTAACTACTCAAGAAAACTCACCCAAACATTTAGCACAAGTCAGGTATTTAAATTAAAACATATACCTATGGCAATCCGCAACATAATCCCTTATCAGTCACTATTGATAGGAGAAATGATGTTTTGACGTTATGGATATAAAGGGTATGTATGTAATTAATTGGAACAGTACACTTTAATTGATGAGGTCTTGAACACTTACTCTTAGCCTGTCTTTGGGCAAAGCAACAGCTCCTTGCTTGATGATTTCCAGAATTTGCTCCACTGACAGCTCAGCTCCAGCTTGCTCTAATCGGGAGCTGAAAAAGCTGACCACCTGGAATGAAAAATTTAGAGCACATCAATAAATAGAAGAGATCTTTGTATCAATTTATACATGAAGCTGTCATCTTCTTTCCTTGGATCAATGAATCTGTACTTCTTAAAGAATAATCATGTTATTGCTTGTGTTGCAGCCAGAGAGACTTTGTTAATGTCAAATTAGCACAATTATCAGTATCCTCCTACAGTCATTTTTAACAGACAGATGATTTTACATTTAACACACACAGACAAATGGATAAATTTACATTTCCAAGTACTGTGAACTGACATATGCTCTCATTTCTATCCGTTGGTACTTCTGCACGTCAGGACTTCTGAGACCTTCCAGTCTACTTTATATAGTTTGTGCTAGAAATTTACCTATTTTCCTTACAGTCTCAATGGCTCTTGAACATAGGGCTTTAAGACAACTATTACTATCTCAACACAACTACAAGAGTCTACATGACTTCCTGGGGGTTTGGTAGCATTCAAAGCCACAGCAACTGACGGAGGGTGGTGGGGGGAAAGCCTACAAAGCTCCTCTTCTCCCCAGATTAACAACCCAAAGTACACTGTGTCCTTTCCCCATCACAGATTCCAGGCCCAAGGACCTGTACATTCCCTCTCAACACTGTCATCCTCTCCACATCTCCCTGATGAGGCCAAGCTGATTTTCACCTTATTTCCCTCCCCACCCCCTTTTCTGTGACCTAGCTGGTCCTTGTTAGCTAGAACACAGTTAAGTCAGGCTTTAATTTTTATCCCTCTCCAAGCTCAGTAGGTCACACCAGAAGCAGACTTCCCACCGACAGTTCTCCACGTGGGACATCAGAAAACCTCCATTTCTATAGCTCCTTTCATCCAAAAAGAGCACACTTTGCAAACCCCATCCCTTACCCCAGAGGAACTCAACAGTCACGCAGGGGATCCAAAACTGAAAACAATGCAGAAAAGGCAAAGTTTCAACACCTACTTAGAGTACTCTGGAAGTACCACAAGATGGTCAGAGCTACTTGGTAGAGCCCGTCTACACGTGAGCACCCCTTGGCTGGAGCCATGCACAGTTCTCACTCACCACACACACTACTGGTAGGTTCCCCAACATCTCATAGGCTTCAGACACACTCTCTGCTGAAAAGTATTAATGTCCACTTGTATCTGAATCACAGCCTCCAGCACATGGAGTAATCTTTGTTAATTCTCCCAAGTAGAAGGGGAGAAAAGTGTATTATACTACAAAATCTCTGCCAAGCTCTCTTGGTTCTAGAGTGAGACACAGCTGGAGCCAGAAACCATTACCCTAATTATGCCTCCCAGCTCAGCTGCTGTTAATAAAACAAAGACAGGTGATAGCTTGATTACTGTGAGATTCAAATTTGTTGTTCCTCTCCTGTGAGCCTAGAAACCCCTAGCCCTTGTTTTAAGCAGGTAGGTTTGCTGGACTGAGGAGCAATCTTCTCTAGAAACTGAAGCACTAAGCAAGTGAGACAGATGATAGTTGCTGGAAGTTGCTTTTTAGGGTGGTTGTGGGGTTTTGGTGTTGTGGGTTTTTTTCTTTTTTTTTTTTTTTCTTCTTTTTTTTTTGTTTTAAATAACAGAAGTATGGAATTCAATGGAGAGAAAATTCAGGTTTAACCTTCTGTATTGTCTTTGCAATTATCCCCATACTTGAAGAGAAGTGAGAATTCCACTGTCTCTGGCAGATGCTGCAGGTAGGTTTGATATCCTTACAGATAAGGACCCGGTGTAGTGCTGTGATCTCTGATCCTTGAAAAAAACCAGGAGTAGGAAGATGTGCTGAGTTCATAAGCAAAGGAGCTGGAGGGAGGAACCAGAAATTACAGGGGGAAATGGCAAGAAACAGCTTGTGCAGAGCGTGAGGACCTTGGAGTGAGGCTGGCATGGTTTTGGCATACGGTCTGGGACAAATTGCTGGTAGAGGAGATACACAGCTCATAGAGGAATGAGAAAGTTACCCACAAACTTTGAAAGAAAAAACCTGTCTTCCTGCATTTCAACACCCCTCTGTTGTCAGTAATCACTAGTGAAACCTCCCCTTGCTCAGGGCAGGTTCATGCAGAGAATCCAACACACTAGTGCTGCCTTGTTAGCTTAAGTTCTGATAAACCGCGATAAAAGCAAAATATAATATTCAGCTTTTAATCAAAAGAATAAAATACTATCATAATGCATACACATAAAAAATTGAATGAGGCTCACAGATGCTACCTGAATTCTGGCACTTCTTACTTTTCAAAGTCAAAGCCTCTAATCTTAACATGTTTTTAAAAGACACTTAGTTTTTGTGGTAAAGGTACTAATCTTGGTTGTTATATTTCACAAAGAACAAAAGTCAGAGTGTTATAGATTTGCTAATAAGTTAAGATTGATTGACTTTCTTGATTATTTGATATTATAAAATCAATCATGTAATAGAAATATAGAAGGATAAGAAATATATTTTTAATGAAACTTTTATAGTAAAAGCTGCTATAAAAATCCTCTGTACAGCCCCGTACCAAGGCCGGAGGAATTGGTCAGAATCACCTAGCAGGAATGTTTAGAACTTAGATAACAGACTTAAGATTTGAGATGATTGTTTATATGTAACCTAGGAGGATGTACTAAAATGTCAAAATGAGAATTTATGTGAACTGGGAAGAATAGAGTGAAGCAACCCATAGTTGCTGGCCAAGAAACAGTTACCTTAAGTGAAAGGTAATTCCGGCAGGGGGAGATCGCGACCACCGACTCATATACCACCTACCCAAATCGTACCCCAGACCCATTTCCGGACCTTTCTAAGCTTTACTGCGCAGAATCGGATATGGGAGGAGAGTATGTTAATGATTTATGGGAAATCTTATGATTATGCAGGAATATTTAATGAATATGTATGAATTAGTTCTATATAAGGTGCATGATTTTTTGAACCATGGTGTGCGTTGATCGTGAGGGAACTCACTCACGCACCCGGCCGTCAATAAAGAAGTGTCTGCTTATCTGCATCACATTGGTGTCGATAAGTTCTTCATTCCGAGACTTCGGTAACAGTTTTGGCGACCCAGGTGGGACCTCGCTGAAGGAGACCGGAGGAGTCGGGGACCTGATCGGTTCCAGCCGGCACCGAGGATTTCTCGGGGATACCCATCGATCCCCGATCCGTAAGGCTCTTCGCGACGTTCCCTGGATATTTGGTAAGACACTTCTTTTTTTCTAATTGCAGTAAGTGGGTTAGAGTCCCACTATAATAAGTGTATGGTAAGGAGTGGGTTAGAGTCCCACCAGTGGGTTTGAGTCCCACTGAGTAAGTCTACCTGTCAGACGCAGTGAAAGAGCTGCGCAGGGTAAGACTAGGAGTCTGCCTGTCAGATGCGGCGAAAGCTGCGCAGGGTTGGACTAAAAGGATCCTTGTGGAAGTGGAAGCCTAGGCGTCTGCCTGTAAGACATAAGCGAAAGCTATTGCAGGGTTGGACAAAAGTGGAAACAAGAGAAACTATATGCTATAGTGTTCTCTAAGGTAGTGCCTCTAACAAAAAGTTAGAAGAAGTTTTTGTGTTTGTGGTTTTGTGTTTGTGTATTAAGAAGAAAATTAAGAGGTATAATATTGTGTTATATGTTTGTTTAAAGTAACAGTTGGAAAGTGTGAGTGTGGCTGTAAGGGTGAGACGTGCAATTGGGCACGAAAGCGAGTGTGGAGTGTGGATCCGCGGATCGGAGTGACAGAGTTGAATAATTGTGTATTGTACGGTGAGAGATTATATCATGGCATCGAAGTTAACTCGGTTGTTTAAAAGTAAAAGTATGGGTAATCTTGTTGTAAATGATAAAATCCCAAAAAATTCTCCATTAGGATGTTTGTTGGCACACTGGGGAGATTTGTATGAGGATTTGCCGAAAAGCCAGATGATTGAGTATTGTAATAATTGGTGGTCTCTGTATACATTGGAAAATCAGGAAAAGTGGCCCATAAATGGAACACTGAATTATAATACTATTTTGCAGTTAATGCTATACTGTAAGAGGGAAGGGAAATGGAGCGAAATGCCATATGTGGATTTGTTCTTTTGTCGGAGACAGAGAAAAGACTGGCAAGATGAATGCAAGTTAATTGATAGAGATAATCTTGTGATGGCTGTAACTGCTGATAACAAGAAAGTAAAAAGGTGTTGTTCAACTTGTGAAACTGGAAAAAGTTGTTTAAAGAAGAAAACTGTTATTGAGAGTGATAATGGACCAGAATTAGATATATCCCCTCTTAGGAGAGAAAGGAATCAGAGTCGAGAATTTAGGGCACGAGAACAGGCAAATGAACCGGATAGTAGTGGAACAGGAGATGTGGAAGAGAGATTATCAGAGATTGTAATTCATACTCCTGTTTCACGGAGAACTCGACAACAGACACAGACTATAGCTCCCCTGCGACAGGGAGTTGGTAATGATGGACCGGTTTATGTGAAAGTACCTTTTACAGCTATGGATTTGATGACTTGGAAGCAGGCAGCAGGAAACTATAGAGAAGATCCTGAAAAGGTGGCCAAGGTGGTAGATACTATAATCAGAACACAGAATCCAGACTGGAATGATTTACAGGTGATCTTGGATAATGTGTTAGACGATACAGAGAAACAAATGGTATTAAAAGCCGGTAAAGCACAGGCAGAGTTGGATGCGATGAGTGGAATTACAGGTGGAACAATAGAGCAGAATTTTCCATCTGCGGATCCGCAGTGGGATCCAAATAATGTAGCACATAGAGAAAGATTAAGACGGTATCAAAAGTGGGTTTTATATGGGGTTAGACATGCCATGCCTAAATCTTTGAATTGGTCTAAATTATATGAAGTAAGACAAGATAAAAATGAATCTCCCTCAGCATTTTTGGAAAGATTAAAGGAAGCTGCCAGAAAATATACTGATCTGAGAGTGGAAACAGAGGCAGCACAAATGCAATTGGCCTTGATTTTTATGGGACAATCAGCACCAGATATAAGGAAAAAACTTCAGAAACTAGAGGGAGAAAATTCAAGGAGTTTGAACACAATGTTGGAGGTTGCATGGAGAGTATATAACAACAGGGAAAGAGAAGAAAGAAAAACAAGGAGAACAGAGTTATTGGCAGTCATGACAGGAGCAGTGGACAGAGGAAGGGGCAAAGGAAGAGGACGAGGATTTAATGGAAGGGGAGGTTGTATGCACTATGGCAATCGAAATCCTAATACCCCCTTGAGAATAAATCAGTGTGCCTTGTGTAGAGAGGAAGGACATTGGAAAAAGGATTGCCCTAGGAACAAGAGTGCTTCTCATGACCTTGCCAAGGTGATGATTTTAGATGACTGAAGGGGACCGGAGGGGAACCCAGCTGAACCTCTGGTTAAAATTAAGCTGGGAGATAAAGAAGTTAAATTTTTGGTAGATACAGGAGCAACATTTTCAGTATTAAATACATGTAAAGGAAAAATTGGAACAAAAACAGCCAATATAATAGGGGCAACAGGGAAAGAAGAAAACAGGCCATTTTTACAGCCCCTAGATTTGAAATTTGGAAATAAGATAATTACACATGAATTTTTATATGTACCAGAATGTCCAATACCCTTATTAGGAAGAGATTTGTTGTCTAAATTAAATGCACAGATTGTTTTTGACGAAGGAGAACTTTTTTTGAAAATACCTGAGTCAAAAACGGGAGAAATCTTGATGATACAAGAAAAAGTAAAACAAGAAATTCCACCGGAGGTGGACTTGGCAGTGATCCCTACTGTATGGGAGACAGATATTCCTGGTAAATTGAAACTAGCAGAACCGGTTAAAATAGATTTGAAGGAAGGTGCAGGAACAGTGAGAATTAAACAATATCCAATTAAACCGGAAGTGAGACAGGAATTAAAGAAGTTGATTGATAAATTTTTGGAGTATAAAATTTTAGAGGAATGTGAATCTGAGTATAATACTCCTATTTTACCAGTCAGAAAACCATCGGGTGAATATAGACTGGTACAAGATTTGAGGGCAGTAAATCAAATAGTTAAGGATATTTATCCTGTAGTAGCAAACCCTTATACACTGTTAACAGCATTAAGGGACACTTATCAATGGTTTACAGTGCTTGATCTAAAAGATGCTTTCTTTTGTATACCTTTGGAAAAAGAAAGCAGAAAACTTTTTGCTTTTGAATGGGAAAATCCTCAAACCGGGCGAAAGATGCAGTTGACATGGACTAGATTACCCCAAGGATTTAAAAACAGTCCAACTATTTTTGGAAATCAATTAGCAAAGGAACTTGAAATCTGGAAACAGGATAAACCAAGGCCTGGACATTTACTATTACAATATGTGGATGACATTGATTGCTGCAGAAGAAAGACTTACCTGTATACAGGTGACTATTGATCTCTTGAATTTCCTGGGACTAAATGGATACAAAGTATCCAGGAAGAAAGCCCAAATAGCCTGCCAGACTGTGATATATCTGGGCTTTGAGATTTCAAAAGGACCGGAGCCGAGAAATATTCATGAACTCAGAGCATTTCTGGGAATGACTGGGTGGTGTCGCCTTTGGATTATGAACTATGGGCTAATAGCTAAACCGCTGTATGAGGCCCAAAAGAATTCTCCCTTTGTATGGGGCCCACAACAACAAAAGGCTTTTGTAGAGTTGAAACGTGCCTTAATGTCTGCACCTGCTTTGGGACTGCCGGATCTAACCAAAGATTTCCAGTTGTTTGTTCATGAAAGGCAACACCTGGCACTGGGAGTGCTAACCCAGAAGATGGGAAGCTGGAAACGACCAGTCGGATACTTCTCCAAACAACTGGACACAGTGAGTAAAGGGTGGCCAAACTGCCTTCGAGCAGTAGCCGCAACAGTGATGCTCATACAAGAAGCTCGGAAACTGACTTTGGGAAGAACAATAACAGTCTATATCCCACACATGGTGATAACGGTTTTAGAACAGAAGGGGGGACATTGGCTGTCCCCCAGCCGAATGATGAAGTACCAGGTGGTATTGACTGAACAAGATGATGTGATTCTAAAAACGACTAACCTGGTAAATCCTGCAGTATTTTTAAGTTCTATACAGGAAGAAGGACAACTAGAACATGATTGTTTGGCTACCATCGAGTATGTTTATTCCAGTCGTGAGGATTTGAAAGATGTACCATTGGAGCGACCAGACTGGGAATTGTATACTGATGGAAGCAGCATTATGGAACAAGGAGTCCGATATGCCGGATATGCGGTAACAACAGACACCAGAGTTGTAGAAGCAGGAACATTGGCGAGTACCACATCAGCACAAAAAGCGGAACTCATTGCTTTAATCCGGGCCTTAGAGCTTAGCAAAGACAAGAAAGTAAATATCTGGACTGACTCAAAATATGCCTTTGGGGTAGTGCATGTCCATGAAGCCTTGTGGAAAGAGAGGGGGCTATTGTCCTCTCAAGGATCAAACATTAAGCATCAAACAGAAATTTTACAATTACTGCAAGCAGTTCAAAAACCAGATCAAGTAGCAATCATGCACTGTAAGGCACATCAAATTGGGAATACAAAAATAATAGCTGGGAAATATTTGGCTGATAAAATGGCAAGAAAGGTAGCAAAGAAACAAGCATTACAGATGGCAAAAATTCCTTTTAAAACAGTAACCGTTCCCAGGGAAAAACCGAGATATTCAGAGGAAGATGACAAATTGGGTCAGTTATTAAATGCTAAGAAAAACCTAGCTGGATGGTGGATAACCCCTAATGGACAAGTAGTAATTCCACCTCTTTTAATGAGAGAGATAATTCAAGTAAAACACCAAGAATGTCATTGGGGGGCAGAAGCTTTAGTAACATCTTTACGAAAACAAGTGGTATCAGTTAAAATGTTGGGAATAGCTAAAATGATAACTGCAAAGTGTGAGGTATGTTTGAAAAATAATCCAATGATTAAGAAAAAGGTTCAAATGGGTAGACTGAAATCTGGTGTAGAACCTGGAGATTATTGGCAAGTAGATTTTTCAGAATTACCCAGACAAAATGGGTATCGGTACATTGTGGTAGGGGTTGATACTTTTACAGGATGGCCAGAAGCCCTTCCCTGTCGCACTACACAAGCAAAAGAGGTGGTGAAGCGGTTATTACAAGAAATAACTCCAAGATCTGGAGTACCTATTGGAATTTCTTTTGACAGAGGTCCACACTTTGTCGCAGAAGTAGTCCAAAGTGTTAGCAAGGCATTGGGTATTAATTGGGATTTACATGTGTCTTGGAGGCCACAATCTAGTGGGAAAGTGGAAAGGATGAATCAAACTTTAAGAAGACAAATAAGTAAAATTTGTCAAGAGACTAGTCTAAAGTGGCCTCAGGTGCTTCCATTGGCATTATTACAAATCAGGGCACAGCCAAAGAGTGGAACCTCAGTCAGTCCTTATGAATTGTTATATGGAAAACCATATGAGTCTCCAGAACCAAATCCAAATATACATGTAAAAGAAAAGCAGGATGTGTATAACTATTTGCTTTCTCTAGGAAAAACTTTGGCTGCAATTTGGCGAGCAGTAATTTGGAATAGACCTTTATCCCTGGAAAATTCAGTGCATGATTTTCAACCAGGAGATTATGTCTATGTGAAGACCTGGACCTCTGAACCTTTGCAGGAACGTTGGAAAGGACCTTTCAAAGTACTGTTAACCACTTTTACAGCTATCAAAATAGCAGAGTCGGAGGTTGGATCCATTATACTCGAGTGAAGAAAGCACCTATTCCATGGAAGATTATCAACCGTGACCCAAAGACTTTAAAATTGACCCTGAAACATGTCTAATTTTTTGTATCAGATCATAATTGTTTTGTGGATCTTATGTTGGTTGAATATGTTGACAGGATCATGGGCTGACTTGGTGGACAGGAACAAAAGGCAAATAGAGACAGAACAAATAATTGAAATTCCCAAACAAACGACTGAGGAAAATCTGATGGTAGGATTGATTAAAGAATTTGCCAATTTACAAAACATCACGCAGATCACTGCTTGTTTGCCAATACCGAGGGCAGTGGGTGAATCTATTCCATGGGGAATCTTAACCATGAACTTGACTAAATTGGAATATGGAAATGAGACTGTGGATTGTAAACAAGAACCTAGAGAAACTTGGGAATTGCAAAAGGTTAAAGTTGGAGAAGAATCACCAGTATATTCAACTATGTTGGAATGTAAAGGACGATTTGTAGCTAAACCAGGATTATATGGAGATTTAGGGAACAAGGGATGGTGTTACTACCCTAAAATGGCTACAACAAACACCAGTGTATGGATAACCGAGACAAAATGTGAGAAAAAGAACCAAACCCTACAGGAAAAGGAAATAGTTTGGGATTCAGTTTGGTCTATGACCTTATATTCCCATTTTCAGTATATGGCAGAAACCCCTTGGTGTTTTACATGGGAAGGAAAACTTTTTTCAGTATTACCCTGGGTCAACGATAGGTCAACTTCATTAGGAGAGAAGGAAGATAAAATAGTGCCATGGTGGAAATGTGAAAAAGTGTATGACTGCAGTAATGCAGACTTAGTAATCCAAAGAATTCCTCCGCTGGCCGCTGCTTTGAAATATGGTTGTTTTTGTCGAGGTCTTAAGAACACTCTCAATTTAACCAGCACTTTTACAGTCAGAAGAGGAAC
Organism: Falco naumanni; assembly: GCF_017639655.2. Lineage (NCBI taxonomy): Eukaryota > Metazoa > Chordata > Aves > Falconiformes > Falconidae > Falco > Falco naumanni. The sequence goes on from NC_054079.1 coordinate 19,046,740, forward strand.
TTTGTTTAGTTGTAGAAAATCTACTATTCGAAGTCCTGGACATTTAATTTGGGCATTGAGTGATGGAACCTGGATAACTCATTTACCATTAGATGGTAAAGTGAAACAAATTACCTTAGGCATGCCAACATTGTGTCCGATTTGGAAGAAATCACCATTTAGAGGATCCCTAGAAAATTTAGAACTAAAACGAACAAAGAGATCAGAGACAAATGATGATAATTGGAATGAACCCTCTACAGGAGTGAAAATTGGTTGGGCACTTGAATCACTTTTAAATCCTATAGCATCATATAGGAACAGAGCATGGCTTTATAAGTTAACTGGTCAAGTGGAAAAATTAGCAAACGTTACTAAAAAAGGGGTTTAAGGAATTGAACATGCAATTACAAGCGACTTCCAGAATGACTCTACAAAATACAATGGCACTAGATATGCTCCTACTTAAAGAACATGGAGTGTGTGGATATCTCAAGGATAAACTGGACCACTGTTGTATCCACATTCCAAATGTCACTCAGGATGTGGAACATGATCTGGACCTATTGGGAAAAATTGAAAAAGAAACTGGAAATATTCAAAAGGATATGTTAGAAGATTGGCTTGGAAAAATTTTTAATAAATTAGGATGGAACTTGAGCTCTTGGATACAATCCATAATCAAAACTTTGTTTTTGTTATTGATTGTCTTTTTGATGATCACGTTAGTATATGCATGTTTGAAAAAACAGTTTATCAATAGGATTGCTGTCAATCGTATGATTATGAGAGAAGTGCCTACTAGTCCACCAAGATACAGCCCACCACCACCAAAATATGTTGAAACAAATGACATGTAAATAGTGTGAAAGTATTGAAATAATAATTTTCAACACTTTCAAAGGGGGGAAATGTTATAGATTTGCTAATAAGTTAAGATTGATTGACTTTCTTGATTATTTGATATTATAAAATCAATCATGTAATAGAAATATAGAAGGATAAGAAATATATTTTTAATGAAACTTTTATAGTAAAAGCTGCTATAAAAATCCTCTGTACAGCCCCGTACCAAGGCCGGAGGAATTGGTCAGAATCACCTAGCAGGAATGTTTAGAACTTAGATAACAGACTTAAGATTTGAGATGATTGTTTATATGTAACCTAGGAGGATGTACTAAAATGTCAAAATGAGAATTTATGTGAACTGGGAAGAATAGAGTGAAGCAACCCATAGTTGCTGGCCAAGAAACAGTTACCTTAAGTGAAAGGTAATTCCGGCAGGGGGAGATCGCGACCACCGACTCATATACCACCTACCCAAATCGTACCCCAGACCCATTTCCGGACCTTTCTAAGCTTTACTGCGCAGAATCGGATATGGGAGGAGAGTATGTTAATGATTTATGGGAAATCTTATGATTATGCAGGAATATTTAATGAATATGTATGAATTAGTTCTATATAAGGTGCATGATTTTTTGAACCATGGTGTGCGTTGATCGTGAGGGAACTCACTCACGCACCCGGCCGTCAATAAAGAAGTGTCTGCTTATCTGCATCACATTGGTGTCGATAAGTTCTTCATTCCGAGATTTCGGTAACAAGAGAGGCTTCCAGTATTTTCAGGCTATGTCAGCATTTCGCAGAACTGTGAATGACTATTTTTGGTATGCAGTTGACTGAAATTATTATTATTGAAGTAGATATTTTTACTTATCTCTAAGATTTATTTGTCTTACTATTTCAGATAATACAGAATTGGAGTAATTCTCCTTCTAACCCTGATAGCACAGTACCCCAATGAGATACTTGGGTACCCAATGAGTACCCCAATGAAAGGGGGTACAAGACAGAAAAAAAGACAAAATATAGCAAGATATAGAGAGAAGATGCTAAAAGAGGTATTTACTTATTACCATTAGATCAGTTATAAAACAAAAAAGTATCCAGCATTCCATCCCTACTGTCTGAGCTCCCACCTTCTCTGTAGCAGAAGCTCTAGCACTTCACCTAGTAATCTACCCAGATATAAAAATATAAAAGCTTAACATAATATTAAGGAAGAGTAGCTTTTTCCTTTGCAAGAACTTTAATTATCTTCCATACGCAAGTAACAGAAATAAAATAATTTAATTATGAAAATTAACGAATTTCAACTACTTGTGCACTTAAAAAGAAAATGAACCAGAAAGAGCAAACTGGGTGGATAATATTAAATGAGTTTCAAGTTTTAGCACATGCTTTAAAACCCAGTGCTGAGCATATTACTGTAACGTATAGAGAAAAGCAGATCTCTGGGCAAAGGAACTAGGCTGAGCGATGATGTCCATTTTTTTATATTCTTAGAATTATTTTTCTCATTAATTATTTGGACACCTGGTCTAAGAAAACAGAAAACTCCTGCAAAGACTGCTTAAGAAAACCAAGAAACTTAACAAGTCGCTGTGAATTACTCGTATCCAAGTCATGCTGTGCGCTGAAAGGCCCTCTCCATGCAAGGAACGTAACCAGTTTTAAAAAGCTCTCTCTCCAATCTCGCTTCCATATTAATAGAGATTAAAAGGCACGTCTAATCCTGGATTAGACAACCCCTCATCAGAATATCTTATCAGTGTCCAGCTAAAACTGTGTACCTACAGCGCCTTGCCCTGTGCAGAGAGCCTAATTCCAGTTGTGCAAGCTACCCAGCCATGTGGTGCGATGGGCACGCAGCGACATGGCTCGGTCACCCTCAGCGCAAGGTTTTCCAGGCTTTGTATTAATGCACCATTAACATACTCAAGATCTCGAAACAAAAACTGTTTTCTGTAGCGATTTTCAAAATTGGTTTTCATAAAGCTTTTCCATTTAAGAGGTCAATTTTCCCTGACAGACTCATCTTTAGTCCTTTTGTTTTCTAAACAATACATTTACAGAATAGTTCCAGAGATTAAAAAAGCTACAATAAAGCTAGAATGATTTCAAAGCAACATTTCAGGTCTTGAAGATTTTTTTTTAAGATTAGGATGGAATAACCACAGTGTCTATTATTTCACCTGTCTATTGCTTTCAATAGGGCTGAAAGAAAGAAATTTTTCTATTTACTAGAGCATGCACCAAGGAGTGGAGTTATCAAGGGCAAGATGTTTTCCTCACTTGGATTCTCTCAGTGGAAGCTGAAGTGCTGTGAGGCCCCAGCCCATTCTCAGGCAGTGCCGTTGCCTAACTAATACTACACCTCCTCGCCTTCTCCTCCAGCTAAAAATAACAGTGCAATTCACTGCTGCCTCATCTGCCCACAACTCTCAAGGTTAACTCTGCAAAAGAGAAAAAAAAATAACTTGGCACCAAATTAAAAAGTTCTGATATTTTTTTTGTTGGGTTTTTTTTTCCTTTGGAAAGTGATGAAAAGAGAAAGATGCGTGTTTGACATTGGCTATTTTACGTTTCCAGCCAGTAACAGGCTGTATTGATGGCACACTGAAAGGAGAAGAAAAGGAGAAAACAAACCTCTTGTCTTAAAGTACCACAGGATGAGCACTTCAGCTAAGTAGCTTCCTTAGGAAAACATAAATCACAGCTATGCTCAGTAGCTGATAGTCATACCCTCTGTCCTGGAGAAAAACCAAGGCAAAGCCAACCATTGCTGATTTAAGAAGGGACAAAACAGCTTCAGGTGATTCAACAGCAGGAGAAACACAAAAGGTTTATCAGCAGTCTTGAAGCACTGAAGTTTTTCAGATTCACCTTGAAACTAGGAGCATGTTCAAAGACACAAACTTTTCAAGGTACTCTGCTCTTTGTACCTCCCCACTCCTAGCAAGAAAAGTGGGTAGAAGTGGGGAGGAAAAAAAAAAGGAAAAAGGAAAAAAAAATATCAAAGTGTTTAGTCAGGCTCTAGTCATCAGCAGGATCAAGATTTTTCTACGGGCATTTTAAATAAACCCATGAAAGGTTAGTTCTCAGGTCCACTGCAAGTCCTGCAGGGTCTTGAAATAGGAGTTCCTCTGCCAGAGTCAAGCCAACTCAACTGATCTGAAAATCTAGCAGGGAAATGTCTTTGGAGAATTAAATACCTAGTAGGAAATGGCATCAATCAAATTCTTTGCATCAAACATTGCTGACGACCTCCTGATTTCTATCAGACTATTTTGCAAACAAAATTTTAGCAGCTCCTAGTTAAGCCTGTTCAACCACACGATATCTATCACTAGCTCATAGAAAACATGAAAGTAATGAAAGCCAATGAGTTCTCATGATGGCCATAAACCAAACTCATTTTTAGGAATTACTAGCAAGGAGTCTCCAGCAAACTCCAGACACATCTGAGGTTGCTGACCAAATTATAGACCACCTCTGAAACAGAGACATATAGATAGTTCACAGCTGAAATATTTCTGCAGGAGGCCAGAACAGGAACCATAGCATTCCTCTTTGTTCACCATCCAGAGGAAGAATATCCCATTTAGCTGAACAAGATGCACAATATCCTATTAAGATTACTTTCTACAATGAAAAGTAAATTAATAGGAAACAGAAGGTATTTTGATTTCAGTTTCTTCTGTACAGCATTAACTGTTCCCATATGTTCCCAATCAGCTGGCAACAGTGATTTTTAGCTTATTTATACAATCCCAGAGACAAATAAGTAGGTTTTCAATAAAAAATCTTCCATACACTGATAACCTTTAAACATTCACCTGTTTTTCCCTCAACAATGAAGTACACAGAGGTTACATGTTGTCTCTGGAGTAAATTGAATGGTCCAAAGCCTGATTCAAAGTCCATAGTCATGGTGACCGAATCTTTACTGCAGTTAACCTGGGCAACTGCCGATCCGGTCTGAGTGGCTGGTGGAGCTGCAGAGCCAGCCCCACGTTCACATGTGCCTACAAACACATTCTGCTCTGTCCCCTGCACCAGCGTCATCCTGCAAAACGTCTGCTATCCAGAGGCCACCAGCACTGAAGTCCCTGGAAACCTACCCCGGTGCTTCGTCATTATTAACATTAGAAAGTCCTGATGACCTGTGAATCCACAAGTATGTGGAAAAGGTTATTCCCTTTCCCTCCACAGCAGCGTTTTATTTGAAAAATAGCACATCACCTTTAGCCTTCCCTTGGCTAACCAGCACCCATTCTATCTGCCCTTAGAGGTCCTGTTCCACAGCTCTTGTTTCTCCCTAGAATTCCTTCCATGATGCCGGCTGAGCATGAACCAGCCATGTGCCCAGGTGGCCAAGGAGGCCAACAGCATCCTGGCCTGTGTCAGCAATGGTGTGGCCAGCAGGACCAGGGCAGTGCCCGTCCCCCTGCCCTCGGCACTGGGGAGGCCGCCTCTGGAATGGCGCGGTGGGCTCTGGGCCCCTCGCTCCCAGACAGACCCTGAGGGGCTGGAGCGTGTCCAGAGCCGGGCAGGGGGCTGGGGAAGGGGCTGGGGCACAAGTGCTGTGGGGAGCGGCTGGGGGGGTCAGCCTGGAGAGGGGGGGCTGAGGGGAGACCTTCTGGCTCCCTACAACCCCCTGAGAGGGGCTGGAGCCAGGGGGGTCGGGCTCTTCTCCCAGGGAACAAGCGACAGGACGAGAGGGAACGGCCTCACGTTGTGCCAGGGAGGTTTCGGTTGGGAATGAAGAAAAAGGTCCTCACAGAAAGGGCTGTCAAGCCCTGGCACAGGCTGCCCAGGGGGTGGTGGAGTCACCAGCCCTGGGGAGGGATTTAAAAAGATGTGTAGATGTGGTGCTCAGGGCCATGGGTTAATGGTGGGCTTGGCAGTGCTGGGTTAATGGTTAGACTCAATGATCTCAAAGGTCTTCTCCAACCTAAACCATTCCACGATTTTAGACCCAGAGTAATCCAGCTAATATGTTGCTAGCATGAGTAGGCTTAGAGGACAACTCTGAGCTGTCCTCCCTTTGCATACCTACACAGCACTGCAGCAGATGTCTCTTCCTATTTGCACTATCAACTACTCATTACTACCTTCTCAGTACACTCTCCAACTAATTTTGCATCCAATTTTTAGTATTTTCACCTTTTCCGTGCTTGCTGTTTGGTTTAGGAGAACATTATGCGCAACAGAGTAAAACTAGTAAGCGTTAAAGTCAAGGTATGTCATATCCATTGTATACATTCTTGACAAGGCAACGTGGCAACTGTTCTGGTGTCCAAAATTCATCACAGATTGCACATATTCTGTATTTTGGTGAGATTTCTTAGATATAGAACATGACCATGCTGTCTTTTAGTATTTCCACATGAAATAAAAATCTGGACTACAGTTTAGGATCTGAGAATCTTACACCCAGTGTAAGGAGGATTTTGCTGAAGCACAGAGGGATGTCAGAGTGGCCTAGCACACACCTCCTGCTCATGTGGACCTCTAGTGGCATCTGATGACGGAGATCACACACATGCTTCCACTATATGTACTCTGCTGTGCAATGACCAGAGAAAGTACCAATGGAGGGAGAGAGTCAGGATGTAGCACAGCCCCTGCAGACATGCTCTGAGGGCTTCATAAAGTTACTGTCTTTTCCCCACCCTTCCATTACTAAAAGCTGCAACGTTTACCACTTACACCCTATGATGTACATGCTTTGGGCCACCAAATTACATTGAGCACAGCAGCCTGAAACCCAATAGAGCTCCCTGACACATGGGTGGATCCATCCCCCTCTGAAAAACCAGCCTTGGTAACACAAAAAGCCTGGCCAGCTCACGATTCTGCCTCTGAGAACAGGCTGGAAGGGATGCTTAAATAAGGATATAAAAGCAGGTCAAGATTAGGGAGGTCCTCCCCATAACTATATCCTCCCAGCTTCTGGCAACATACAATTTAGGAACTTATTGAGTCAAATCTTTAAAGATTTATTTTCCCCCCACAGTTTTCTGACTCCTCTTATGAACACATCTAGATTTCAGACATTTACAATGTCACATGCGGCCATGAGGATGGAGCTCCCACCTCTATCACTGCAGAGAAAATCCTGAACAAAGTTTGGGAGCCAGAAACTCATTTTGCATCTTCTCAGATACTGCCCACATGGTCCCAGACAAGATCCCCTACATGTATAGCAACACTAACATGATTTGCCACTTTTTCAAGAGATAGGAAGGCCAGTTAAAACATTCTGGCTGTAGTACACAAGACAAAGACTGGTTCTGTACAGGATGGTAGTGCTGCCGATACCATGTATGAAGTGAAGGATGTGACGGGGTAGAAGAGGAGTCAGCTGAATCTAATCTTTTATTCAGATCTGCAAGCCTGACAGCTCTCACCACTTGCCAGCTGGTGACAGGTACATTAAAAAAAAATAAAATCTTTTTTTGGCATCCTTGCTTCTCTAACAAAGGAGCTACTTAGAAATTCAGCATACTCCCTTGGAAAGCTTTAAATAAGTTTCTGAATGTAACTGGCATTACGCTGTAACCCAATATTAAATAGTTTTGGAGAGGAATTGTTTAAATTGTTGAGGAAAACCTACATTTAAGTGTTACAAAGGAAAGGACATACTGCTATCTGAGGGCAGCATGGGGCTGTCATGCAGAAGGATCTGGCCACCACTAGTTTTCCTGGATCCTGATGAGTAACCAGAGAAGGTCCCTATCTCAGTCAGAAATGAAGATGACTGTTATCTTCACTGCATCATATCATCTCTTTATACAACTTGAAGACATCTTGTCCCAATCATCCAGGCAGTATCATGCTGGCTGTAGTCTGCAGCTGCTAAAAGTTTGGAGAGTTTTGAGCATCAAATCTTCTGCTCTCCAAGCTCTTGTATGACCAGAAAACATGAATTGAGAACAGAAGAGGAAGGGATAGGTACAGAGCAGGATTTCAGTTCAACATTTGAAAACCCTTTATGGATCATCAGAAATCTGTCAATCTCCTGTAATATTTTAAAATAAAAGCAGATCAAAACAGAACCTCAGCAGATTTTTATTCACGGCAGCAAGAAATTTAGCACCTTGTTCAGCCTCCCCTTCCAGTATTTTGCATCCAGTGGTCATAGCATGACTTCAAGGATTGAGGACCCTGGGGGCCATATTCAGCCTGTGTGGGCTGTAGTTTGAGGACCCCTGCTCTACAGGATACAGCCCAGGGAATATGGCAGCTGAATGCTGGCTTTTAGCTATTTAAAAAAAAATCCCTGTCATCATTAATAGGCTGGTGATGGGAGTAAGAGGGAAAAAAAAAAAGATGGGTTGATGATGAAAATCTGCTTTTTCTCTGCCAAAAGACAGGTTTCTAAGACGGGGCAGTTAAGAGAAGCTGATGCTGTCCTTCCTTGGGGGAGTGAAAGATGTGTCACAGCTTGGGAATTCCTTACCAGAAGCATCCCAAATCCCCCTGGCTCTGCCAAGTTAAAGATGTTGCCCAGAAGAAGTCACAGTAGAGGTCCAGAAAATAGAGGAGAAAAACTCCAACATTTTAAAACTTTCTACAATAAACTGATAGAGATGATGAATATTTTCCACCTCAAAAGTATAGAGATCAAATAACAACATGTAAGCATCCTTTAAATAATGCATCACTCACCAGATCTATATTTTGCATTACGTCCTGGAAGGAAAGGTGAGTTCAAAACTGCTCAAAGAGATCCTGCTTGTAAAGCAGCACGTACACCAGATTTGGGTTGTGATGCAGACAATTTGTCAGGCAGGAGTTGATCATCTCCAGCATCATTCGGATCACTTCCTCGATCACACTCAGGTCTTGCGCCTTTAAGAAAGGAATAAAAGGTTAGTGTGCCCTTTTCCATTGTAAAATATATTAGGTAATAAAGACATCGCATGGGTAATTATTACTAATGGAGCTGTTAGCTGGTTAACATCTCAATGGTGAGCAAATCTGGCATGCCTGTATCTGGAAAGAGATCTGTTTTCTCCTGTAATAACCAAAATTTTAACTGAAATGCACTGCACTCTAGTATTCAGCCTCATAACTTGATTCTCTCAACGGGAGCCATCTTCTGCCAAAAAGCATTAACATGTTGTAATCAGCCAAATTCACTAAGTGTTAAGTGAACTTGGCATAGGAAGGGTTGAGAAAAAAAGACTAAGTAAAAGCACTTCATCATACATTTAATTTAATACTTTTTCTATGGAGCCCCTTCTTGGAGAGGTGGAATAGGGAGAAGAAGAAAAGAAAAGAAAAAAAAAATCAGAAAATAAAAAGTGGCTGGTGAAAGAGAAAAGCAAAGACAGGAGAAGGAAAACTGACTGGATCAAAACCCACTGCACCTTGAACATCTGCCACTGTTCTCCACACTTTGTCCTCGGCCTTTTTGGTTTTCATATTTATTTGACATTGAAGAATACTTGTAATAAATGAAAAAAATAAATCTCCTTTTGTAGTACACTAAGCCTTAATGCTCAAGATAAACTTGTAGAGCTTTTCATCTTGTCAATGCCTTCGAAAAACCATTCCTGATGACTCTGAAACTCAAACTTTCTAAGCTGAACAAGCTGGCATGTGAACCCCGGCTAGCTTCCTAGATTTCTCTCCTTGGGCTGCACGTGACGCAGTTGTTCAGACCAGAGAGCTGTCTGTCCTCCCTTGGATAGGGTAAAAAAGGCTATCTACTTTCTTTGTATCGTTAGGTCTCTCCACTACATCAAACGCTGGACTATGAGACTTTACTGGTCTGGCAAGAACGTGAATCATACCAAACCGGCTTGAGTTTTTCTGCTTAGTATGAACACTGAAACCACTGGCATTTCCTTTTGCCGACTGCCTACAATGTAGTCATTTTCTGAGTTATCATAAGGCACTTAAATGCCTCATAACGAGGCTGTACTTGCAGCAGCGCTCTGTTGGACTGTCATTCAATGTGTATGTAGTTATTCTCTACTATAAGGCAGCTGTAGGAATTGACACTTGTCAGATATATGCTCTTACCAAGGCAGAAGAGAATACAGGAACTTATTGTTATCCTGGATAGAGTCATATAAAGAGCAAAATTCGTTGCTATCACTTTGCTCTGCCCAGAGAGGCTGTGCAGTTTCCTCTGGAGACATTCAGAACCCTCCTGGATGCGACTGTGCAACCTGCCCTAGGGGAACCTGCTTCAGCAGAGGGTTGGACTAGATGATCTCCAGAGGGCCCTTCCAACCCTGGCCATTCTGGGATTCTGTGAAAGCAAAGATACTTTTCTTCCTGCAAGCATAGATATGGCCTTGCAGAAGGCAGCATCATTCCCCTAACCTGCTCCTCCATCTCTTCCACGGCACTGAGAGCCACAGAGGAGGGAGTGTCCATCCTCACACTGCTGCTGAAACGCAGCAGCACTCTAATTTGGTCACCCACACCACTTGCCTTCTGCATGTTAAAAGGAGATCTAAATGATTAAAGCCTTTTGAAATTCTTGTTTTAAGAACAATATTTGGTGCACACGTTCCAATTAAATTTCCTTCTTTAGCAGTGTTGCCTGACTGACTGTGGAGGTCAGGCTTTTTTCTAAATGTGAGGATCTCCTCCTCTTTTTAAATGACTTTGCCTCAGCCACCTGAATTACCATTGTAGTGTAGCTAACAATGCTGGCAGAAACCCTTACAAAGCTGATCACTGCAGCTACTTTGTCAACGGGATCGCATTCTTCTCTGACAGAAACAACCTTTATACTCAGAACACAGGTGGCTCCTCTGTCTGTAGTTTCCTAGTCAGCATGCCATGAAATAGCATCCCAGTTAAGATGCTGTGAAATGTCTGTAATGCAAAATATTAGACAAAACCAGAAATAACTGCTCATCTGGGAGCTGAAGAAAAATCCAGACCTGGCTAACTCATCTGGGGAGTGGTACTTGCCTATCAACTCAAATTTATTTCAGAATATGGTATCTTATAGTGGCTTTTAAAAAGCTGTGAGCACTGGTGTAATTCTCTTCCCAGTGGAGCAGGATGACCCAGTGACTGAGACACTATCCTAAAATAAAGAATACTTTACTTCTGAAGAAACATTATGATTCAGGATCAAGTGAGAGCTATCCAGTTACCACAAAGGTAACAAGCCACACAATTAATTTTCAAAAAATAAATGCTTTTTAATAAAATATGTTCACCTTAAAACCCAGGCATACAGCTAGTTCAAACAGAAAGCGTTGCTAAGCATCTCTAAACATGTTATTTCAAGAAAAGGCAGACTCTGCCATTGGTCAGCTTCGAAGAATTAAAAGTAACCAGAGGTTATTGCTGAAATATATTAAAAGTTTTCAGAAGCTGATGGACAGAACCAACCATTCATTTTTCTGGTCCAGGTGAAGAATCTAGGACCCAAACGAAGAAAACCAAGAGCTACAGTGAAGATTTTTACCCACAACTGACTCAAAAAAATCACTTACAAAAAGAATGAGCTCCACAAAAGACAGAGAAGAGGGACTGAATCCCAGTATTGCATATATGTTATCTGGAGAGCTGTAGCGATTAAAGCATTTGTAAAGGCTTAAAAGTTTTCAAAACCGGAAAAAACAAGCAGAAAGCCAAGGACAGCACTTGGATGAGACAATGGAGAAATGCTGTAAGAGCTGATAAAATGCTGTGTGCTTTTGTTGCTCTGTATCACCAGTATCAAGCTACGGCCCCTCTGCATCTAGACATGGTGTCAGGACAGAAATAAATAAGGTTACAAAAACATTTCGTCGTTGAAGAGAAGCTCATCACCCTGCCTATTAAATTTCAGACCAGCTGAACACAGCTGAAATGCTGAACATGTGTGGCCAAGATGACTACCACATCATCCACAGCAACCTTGTAAGACTTTTTTTGGGACTGAATTAGCTGTTATATGAAAAGAAAAGCCAGATATTGATTTGGGACGGTGACAGGTAGACAAATTTCAATCTACTAAACAGCACATTTAAATGACAGAGGAGTTAAAAGTAATGGCATTTTCCTATTGCTTACAATTCACAAACTCAATGTGGCATTCTCATTTAAATTACAGTATTCCTTTACAAAACAGGTCTCAGGTAATGCCTCTGTCGACACTGATGAATACCAGTCCTCTTCCTCTGTCGCGACGGAGGGAAGACACAGTCACTCAATATGAGTGATCAGCAGACTTCGTTTATTGTCCCTTACAGTCACCTTTTATGCCTTGTTATAATTAGCTCATACATATTACAAAAGTTAAGCTCATTATTGGTTAGTTGCCTAAATACCAAGCCCGCCCCTAGTTTCTCTTCTGTAGTTATCTGTTCCCACCTGCAACATTCTTTTCCCACCGAAATCTTCCTGTTACTGTGTAACAAGAACAGCCAAAGACAGTGTATTTTGCTTTACTTCAGATAAGCTGAGAGCGATGTGCATTTTTGTCCAGCCAGCTGGACTATGTCTATGTGACCCTTTTCAGCTAGCCAGTTATCCACAATTCCCCCGTTATTATTTTGGGCGACATAGGCTTGGTTGACCATTTTCAATAACAGCGTTTTAACACAGGAAAATACACAGCCAACTTATAAAATCTCAATGCAGAAGTATAATTCCTGAAATACTTGAAAAATAAAGTTAGCTTGAAGCTTTAATTCAGATGCTCTTTCTGTTCCAGTGATATAAAAAGTTTAAAAAATTCAAAGGTAATTTTAAAGTTCTGAACATGGACTAATGCAAGCTCAAAACCCAAAAAGAAACCAACCTGATGTTTGACTAGGAATATTTGCAAATACTTTAGTGGAAAATCCCTGACCATTAACAATTTTCTGTCCAAATAACAACTGCCCTTATGCAACCAACCAGTCCATACATTTTCTGAAGAATACCTCATTGATATCAAAGAATTAACAAAGGGAAGAAATTAGTTCTAAGCTATATACATTCATAAGTGGATTTTTCAATAGTTACATACAGATTTACACACTAAGCCATAATGGCTTGTAGGTGATACACACAAGAAGAGTACCTTGCTTATCTGTCTGAATGTCTGTGCTAAATTTGACAACTATGCCACAAGCCAAGCCTACATGGGTGCTGCATGTTATGCACGTTCCTTAACAAACAGAAGTATAATAGACAAATTCCCAAGATTTAGTCCCCAACCTAATTATATTATTTTGTAGCCAATTAAGGAAAATAACACAAATGTGCATATCTACATGTGCACACACCTTTTAGTTCAGAACCAATCTGTGATAAAAGGCCTTAGCCTTATGGCATCATCGAATCTTAACGAGTACAGTGATTAAAAATGCAGTCTTACTGTAAGTGCGATTTATGCTGACATTCCTTCAAATGGTACATGTGAGTATTTCTCACTCAACTGCCTCAAGTTAAAATAGTAGTATTTGTTAATATGTATTAAAAAATCATTAATTGTCTACAATAGCAGTTGACTTCCATAACACTATGTAAGCAAAAGAGGCTTAAGATGGGTTTTCTGAATACTAACAATTTATTTTAGACTGTCTAAACTCAGGTCTTGAAAGATTTCACTCTGCCAGACATAGAAACACTGTTGCACTCCAGTTGTGATATCCCTTTTCCCAAGGTCACATGCACATCTCGCTCAAGCAACATTATTGTCAAAGTTTCTCTCTGCTACATAAAAGCATATTGCACTTGTAGATATAAAAGACAGCACCCTTACTTAGATTATTACCTTATTACCTCATAACTCTTAGTATACCTTGTATCTCTGATTTCATCACTTCAAAAATTCACCAGAAGCAGATAAAACCACAGCATCAGACTAAACTACACCTTAACTGCCGATTCAAATAAAGGCATTCTCTTCAGATATGCCTAATGCTTACAAATAATTTTGGCTGGTTTTGATCAAAAAACTATTATTACAATAATGATCAAAAATAATAATCCCGTTTGCAAAATGCCTTTAAGCCAGCCTCCTAGTCCCAACCAATTTCCACATTCAGAATACAGCATAAATACAGAATACAGAATAAATTACCTCCATCAAGGCAAAAAGGCTTCTCTTTAAGCACAGAGATGTTTGCTAGTTCAAGGCAGAAACCCATTTCTTGTAGGGGACATCTGAAGCACTTTTTATAGTGGGTTTGTAATCAAGTCCGTATTTTTCCTTGAGAAGCTTAAGCTGTTCCTCTTGTTTCAGGAGTGTCTCCAACTCTGAGTTGTCGAATAGGTCCGTATTTCCCAAACATATCATACATTTCCTCCGCTGTGATTTTATACGGCAGGTTCCGAATATAGAGGATCCGATTGACCTCTGGGGGCAGCCAGATGTTAGCTCGCTTGGCCGCTTGCATCGCCATGGCGCCGATCGGAGGGGGGGTGGGGGTGGGGGTGCCGCCTTGGAGAGAAACCGCGGCCGGGAAGGGGCCTGCCGGGCCGCGCCGCCGCTCGCCGCTGCCGCGGGGGACCCGGATGCTATCCCATACGCTAATAACCCGGGTAATGCCTTGTTACAATCTATGTCCCGAACGCTCCGCTTTTCTAAAAAGCATTTGAGCGAATCGTACGTCGCTCGTCTCTCCATACCGTCGTCAGCGCTGTTGCAGCCTTTGCGAGACTTCGGCGACGCGTGGCCGGCGGGACCCTCTGTAGGCGCTCCCGGGCGCGGGGACTGTGCCCTTCCGCCTCCTGCGCTGCTTTCAGGACCGGTACCCGAATCTCCGTCGAACCGTGGCTCGCAGGTTCAGCCCTCTCTAGGGTCCCTGTTCGGGCGCCATTTGTCGCGACGGAGGGAAGACACAGTCACTCAATATGAGTGATCAGCAGACTTCGTTTATTGTCCCTTACAGTCACCTTTTATGCCTTGTTATAATTAGCTCATACATATTACAAAAGTTAAGCTCATTATTGGTTAGTTGCCTAAATACCAAGCCCGCCCCTAGTTTCTCTTCTGTAGTTATCTGTTCCCACCTGCAACATTCTTTTCCCACCGCGATCTTCCTGTTACTGTGTAACAAGAACAGCCAAAGACAGTGTATTTTGCTTTACTTCAGATAAGCTGAGAGCGATGTGCATTTTTGTCCAGCCAGCTGGACTATGTCTATGTGACCCTTTTCAGCTAGCCAGTTATCCACATCCACCAAAGTCATGCACACCGAGGGGGCTTTTCAGTCCCCCCTTTATACAGGCTACTCATACCTATTCATTAGTTTTCCAAGAAATCGTTTACATATTCCTTACAATTCTGAGAATTCATTTACATATCTCATGCCTGGACAATGTCCTAGAGGAGTTGTCTCTGCGCAGACTCTATTCCTCAGTGGCCATGTTTAAAGTCTCCGTCTTCGCCACGTTGCATGTACAACAGGAATCTAAGACCAAATGTCCCTTCTAAAGATAACCAACCCAAGGACTTAGCAGTCTGTGCATCCGTCATGTGGCAATAAGGGTCCTTGGACATTTCCTGACTTTTAACTAAACAGGTGCATCATCCTTTACATAAGTGGTACAGCATTCACTATTCATTCCCCCCTTTTCTAACAACTTTTGCAAATTCTTTTGCAACTACAAAAATCATTATGCCTTATGATCATTCTTTGACAGCACCAAACAAAACATTGAAGTAATATGCATATTATTCCTAAAACTATTACAATAAGTATTGTAACAAAAGCATGCTTTAACCATTCCAAATTAGGTAACCACAAAATCAGTTTGTTCCATATAGTTTCAAAACTCCATGAGAAATTGTCTTTAGTAATTTCATGCAGGATCTGCCCCTTGTTCCATATCTTATGGATGTCTGTTTAATCATTCCATCCATCAGATTGGGAACAAGTGTTTTGCCCTGGGTTTCCAGGACATGTTCCTCCTGTCTTGTTTGAGCTTTCTAATGACAGTTATTATCACTTTTCATAACTACTGTGGTGGTTAGGTTTAATATTTGTAAATCAAATCTGGGGCCCAACTTACATGTTTTATTATCAAATAGGTAATATCCTCCACCATCGTTTGACTTTTTCCAAAAGTCTGGCTATGTAGGCCATTTGTCATCGAGATAATTCCAGTTTTGAGAGGCCACCCCATACAGGGGTGTTATCAGGCCTCCTTTAGGAAGAGAGGTACATATCCAGCATTCCTTAGCTTTCGTGGCATTAACAATTCTTTGCAGTGTTTGAAGACGGGTATTGTTTATCCATGCTTCAGTTTCTAAAATCTCTACAGTTATTACAATTAAGATCAGAATAACTCTACAGACATCCCTGATCCTTTTGACAGTCCATTGTGTTTCTAGAAGTTCTTACAACTAAAGAAATTATTACTATTACAATTATGATCTAATAAATCGTAGTTTCATGGGTTCTGCTGAGGTGACTGCCCATGATTTCTCAGGAGCCTTCTTTATCCGAGATAGTGAATCCAGGCTGGTTGTTCTCTTATCTTGACGGCGGTGAAGGTTGTCAGCAGCACCTGATAGGGTCCTTCCTACTTTTCTTCCAAAGGTTTCCCTGAAAAAGTCTTTATATTATACACATAGTCACCAGATTTAAAGGAATGGACTGGTTGATCCAACCCTCTGGCCCTTGTTCCCAATATTTGTTTATTTATAACCTTTAATTGTCCCTGGAGGGCCTTCATGTATTCACACAAATATCCCTCTCCCAGCTGTCTTAGGTCTTCTCCAGCAAATTGTAACTGTTATGATCTCCCGTATAATATTTTGAAAGGGCTTAAATTTTCCTTTGTTCTTGGCTTAGTTCGGATACTTAATAATGCTAAAGGGAGAGATTGTAGCCAAGTTAGGTTTGTTTCTTGCCTTATTTTTGCTATTTGTTGTTTAATTAAATGGTTCATTTTTTCTGCTTGCCCACTTGCTTGAGGCCTATAAGGAGTGTGTAATTGCCAATCTATTCCTAATACTGTACTCACTTGTTGTATTATTTTGGCACAAAAGTGTGAACCTCTATCAGAAGAGATTGTTGCTGGTACCCCAAAGCGGGGAATAATCTCATTTAACAATCCCTTCGTTACCTCTCTTGCTTTATTTTTTCGAAAAGGAAAAGCTTCTGTCCAACCTGAAAATGTATCAGTCATAACTAATAAATATCGGTACCCCCCTTTTCTTGGGAGTTTGGAAAAATCAACTTGCCACTGTTGTCCTGGATAATTTCCTCTACTAATGTTCCCTAGTTTTATTTTATTTGTTGCATTGGGATTACTACGTGAACACACTTTGCATTGCTGAGTCACCTGTTTTATTACAATATATAAGTTTCGCCCTATCAATTTTTTATTTAGTCTTTTATATATCGTGTCAGCTCCCCAATGAGTCTTATGTTCTGTTAGGGCTGCGGTCCATATTAAATTGGATGGTACCACTATACGACCATCCCTTAAATAAGTCCAGCTCTGAGGAGACTGTACAGCAAAAGTAAAAGGGAAACTTTTGCGTAGGAAAAAGAAAAAGGGGGAAGCTAAAAACTTCCTTTAGGTTGTCTTAAGAATTGGGGAATTCCTATAATATAACAACTGAAATAGCGCTCTGTGTCTTGTTTGTTCTATGTGTTGTCTTGTTACATGTTCAAAACTCGGAGTTATGAAATGTATGTTGAAAAATAATAATATTTTGGTAATTCGTGGCAAATAGCGGAAAACTTAACACTCTGCTTAAGACCAGGAAAAATGTGGTTTTTTGTTTGTTGTTTGTTTTTTGGCAATTGTTCATTGAAATGCATACTTTGTGAACTGTCAGTGTTCCTACAAGTTGTACATAAGTGCATGGTACCGTATAACATACTGCTTGTGTGACTGAGGGCTGCCCGGAGAGTGTGAATGGTGTGATTGAGATGCGCATTTTGATTTTCCGTGTATAGCTTAATTATTTTGACTGAGTGTGAGTGCAAGAGTGCTTGAGACGCGCGTTTGAGTGCAAAACAAGTAAGGAGCTCTATCTGTGTTTCCGACCTTGGGTGGCTAAGGCGGCCGGGGAAAAAGTAATTAAAATTGTAAAATGGGAAATGGAAGGAGTAAGCCCAGTGAAAAATCGCCCTTGGGTTGTATATTAAAACATTGGAGTGATATCGTAGGACATGGTGGTACCGAAAATAGAAGGAAATGGATTAAATATTGTAATCAGTGGTGGCCTTTGTATAAATTGGGGAGTGATGCGAAATGGCCTCAGGAGGGAGGAACGTTAGATTATAACACTCTCCTGCAATTAATGTTGTTTCTGAGGAGAGAGGGAAAATGGGACGAAGTATCGTATACAGACATGTTCTTCGTCCTCCAGGACAAACCTGAGTGGCAAAAGGACTGTGGATTAGTACCCCCTCGGGATCCTATGGTACTAGCACTAGAAAGAGTGCGGGATTAACATCACCTGATATTTGATTATGGCTCTAGAAAAGGATAGGAAAAAAAAAAAAAGAACAACTGAGACCTAAACTAGAAAGATGTTCTTGTTGAAATTTTTGTGTTTAAAAGCTCAGGTTGTGGTTCCTTCTGTGGAGCAACCAGAATGAAACACGTTGTAAGACAAAAACTTGTACTAATGTATGTAAAACCTGAGGGGGGTGGAGAATCAAAGACCTTGTGAAAGTGTTAAAGTATTGGGGTGAGTTTGTACAAACCCCCGTACCCCCTCGACGGTGCGGCTGAGTCCTGCGGGACGCATGGCAGGGTGTTTGCTGTTTGCCTGCGAAGGCTGATATGTAATAACACAGACTTAAAGCAACAAGTAGCAGATTTGCATTCAGGGTAAGAAAGAGTTAAAATAGAAGTGCTGCTGCAGAGGCAGGCCTGTGTAACCTGCAGAGCAGGAAGAGCATCTCCTGCCCGGAATCCTCCTGATGGTGGGGAGGAGGGGATTGCTGTTGCTGACAATTGAGCAGAAGGACCTGACAATGTCACCCCAATTGCTGCAGCATTTGCAGTACAACAGGACCCATAACTGCCCTTTAGGGCAGGGAATGGGTATGAGGTGGAATTTTAGTGAATACGAAACCAACTTATTTGGTGTTAAACTTCAGTGAAAAGAATTTGTTACAGTTGTGGGAGCTGCTGGCCACCAGGAAAACATCCTGAAACCTTTAAAGTACAAACTAAGAAAACAAACAAGAATGCCAAATTCCCCAAAGGCCCTTCTTGGTAGGGACTTATTAGAACAATTGGAGGCAACAATCAAATTTAAAAAAGGGGAAGTTACTCTGGAGGTAAATGATCATCAATACATACAGGTTATGAGCCTATCTTTGGCCAGTACTCCTATAAAAAGGGAAACTGATACCAGTATTATTGATCAGGTATATCCCGGAGTATGGGCAATTGACATACGGGGACGTGCCAAGAATGCATCACCTGTTATAGTAAAATTAAAGGAAGGACAGAGTGCGGTAAGAATTAAACAGTACCCACTGAAAAGGGAAGATAGGGAAGGAATTCGTCCAAACATAGAGCGATTCATAGAATTAAAACTACTAAAAGAATGTGAGTCAGAATTTAACACACCTATCCTCCCAGTTAAAAAAACCTGATGGGTCTTATAGGATAGTTCAAGATTTAAGGGCCATTAACAAAATAACAGAGGATCTGTATCCTGTAGTAGCTAACCCCATACCTTACTAACCACCCTGACACCTGACCTAGCTTGGTTCACAGTTTTAGACTTAAAAGATGCCTTCTTTTGCCTCACTCTCCACGAAGCCAGCCAAAGAATTTTTGCTTTTGAATGGGAAAATCCCAGAAGCCGTCGAAAGACCCAGCTCACATGGACGGTGTTGCCACAGGGGTTTAAAAATAGCCCCACAATTTTTGGAAACCAATTAGCAAAGGATTTGGAGTTATGGGAACCACCGTCAGGAGAAGGGAAAGTGTTACAATATGTAGACGATCTTCTTATTGCAACCAGAACTGAAGAATCTTGTATTATTTGGACTGTGAGTCTGCTGAACTTTCTGGGACTACAAGGACATCGGGTTTCTAAGAAGAAGGCACAGGTGGTGTTACAACAAGTCACATACCTAGGGTACGAGATCAGTGCCGGACAACGGGTCCTAGGGAAGGCCCGAAAAGAAGCCATATGCCAAGCCCCCCGACCACGAACTGTAAAGGAACTGCAGACATTTCTGGGAATGACAGGATGGTGCAGGCTTTGGATATGTAATTATGGCTTGCTTGTTAAACCATTATATTCCCTGATAGCAGCTAATCAGAAGGATCTTCAGTGGGATGCTGAATCAGACAGAGCTTTCCATGAACTGAAGAAAGCCTTAATGTTGGCACCAGCACTAGGACTTCCTGATGTGAGTAAGCCATTTTTCCTATTTTCCCATGAGAAACAGGGAATGGCATTAGGAATACTGGCACAAGATTTGGGACCATACAGACGGGCAGTGGCGTACTTCTCTAAACAGCTGGATGCCACTGCAAAAGGGTGGCCTGGTTGCCTGAGAGCAGTAGCAGCTGTCATCCTAAACATCCAGGAGGCCCGGAAGTTTACCCTGGGCCAGAAAATGACTGTCTTAGTATCCCACACAGTGTCTGCAGTCCTTGAAACAAAAGGGGGGCATTGGCTCTCCCCACAGAGATTCCTAAAATACCAGGTCATAATGGTGGAACAAGATGATGTTGAGATCGTGACTACAAACATCATCAATCCGGCCTCATTTCTTAATGGGAATGTTGGCGAATCAGTCGATCATGACTGTCTAGAAACAATCGAAGCCACTTATTCTAGTAGGACAGATCTCAAGGATGTTCCTATTAATGGAGCTGAACATTGGTTCACGGATGGGAGCAGCTATATGCTGAATGGAAAGCGACATTCCGGATATGCTGTTACAACCTCTGAAGAAGTGATAGAATCGGGACCGCTACCAGCTGACACTTCGGCACAGAAGGCTGAAATCATAGCCCTTACTCGAGCTCTGGAGAGAGCTCAGGGAAGACCTATAAATATTTGGACTGATTCTAAATATGCCTTTGGAGTGGTACATGCTCATGGAGCAATATGGAAAGAAAGGGGACTGTTAAACTCCCAAGGAAAAATCATCAAACATGCGGAAGAAATTTTGAAACTCCTAAATGCGGTCCAGCTTCCTGAAAAGGTGGCAATTATGCACATCAAGGCACACCAGAAAGTGAGCACAGAATTAGAAAGAGGAAATGAACTGGCAGACAGGGAAGCAAAACAGGCAGCCAGAAAAGCAATCAAGGTAGAGGGTGCGCTAATACCCGATGGACAAATATCTCTAGAAGGTAAACCAGACTATACTAAAGAAGATCGCAAACTGATTTCTGACCTAGAGGGATCATATAATGAGGAAGGGTGGGCTGTAATCTCACATGGGAGAATAGTGATTCCTTCCTACATGGTATGGTCAGTAGTTCGGGAAGAACATAGAAAAAGGCACTGGGGGGCAGAAGCTCTATATACGGATCTCACTAAAAACATAATAGCACGAAATTTGTATACTACTATTAGACAAGTAACCCAACAATGTGATCTTTGTCTCCAGACTAATCCTAAGATTACCAAGGGGCCAAAGTTGGGAAAAATTGGGAAAGGAAATGTTCCAGGGCAACATTGGCAGATCCGATTTCTCGGAACTTCCTAGAAAAGGGGGGTATCGATATTTATTGGTACTAACAGATACCTTTTCAGGTTGGCCAGAAGCCTTCCCGTGCAGAACTGCTAAAGCCCGGGAAGTGACCAAAATACTGCTCCAAGAGATAATACCTAGGTTTGGAGTCCCAGCGGTAATGTCCTTGGATAGAGGACCACATTTTGTGTCCAGAATAGCGCAACAGATCAGCCACCATCTAGGAATAGATTGGCAATTACATACCTCATACTGACCACAATCGAGTGGCCAGGTGGAAAAGATGAATCATCTAATCAAACAACAGATTGTCAAGCTAGGTCAAGAAACAAATCTAACTTGGCCTCAGTCTTTGCCATTAGCTCTTACACGAATTCGAACTAGACCAAGAGCAAAAGAGGGGCTTAGCCCATTTGAAATTTTATATGGACGACCCTATGGGGTACAAAAGGGGACGTCTTCACAGATTAGTGAAGAAACAATGACTTCCTATATGGTGGCACTAAACAAACAATTAATAAGAATTGAGAAGCATGTGATGGGAACACGCAGTAGGGGTCTGGATGGACCTGTTCACGATATACGACCAGGGGACTATGTATACGTTAAGTGTTTTGCAGATAAAACCCTGGAACCACAGTGGACCGGACCCTTTCAAGTCCTACTCACCACCTACACTGCAATCAAGGTTGAGGGACAGAATTCTTGGATTCACCATACCCGGATCAAGAAAGCCCCTGCAACTTCATGGAAAGTAACCCCAGATAAAAAAGAACTGAAACTCAAATTTACTCGGACAAATGGGAACAATGTGGGTGGCAAGTAAGTGAACCTGAGCGGTTGTGGATCCACCATATGGGAAGGGCACCACAACAAACAATATAGAACAAAAGAGTCTGGGACTGAGCCAGTGGCCAGTCTTGCCCAATTTGTTATCAGTAAGCCCCAACTCAAACAAAGATATTTTTGATCAAAACAGATTTTATATGTATATATGAGGAACGTTTAGATTCTTAAAATGATCAATAGTGGGTTTAAACCATTTGTGTTTTTTGTACCCTCTCTCTTGCCTACAACCAAGAGCCTGATAACTGGCCTTGGAATCATGCCCAGAAAAAACACACTGGAATAATGGGAAAGGTGGACTCAAAGACAAAACTAGCTATGGTGTTTTTTTCTGAAAATGAGGTGTACCAAAGGAATCAATGGGATCGGGAGGATGTACACAAAGTCGACCGATTATGGGGAAAATTAGGAAATAGGATAAAAGTAGGGTGTCAAACATATAATGAAAAAGATAACACCAAGATTTACAGGAGACACCCTGATTAAAGTCAGAAAGGTAGATAAGGAATTTACCCTTCTAAATACAGCCATGTGCTTTAATTCACGGGAATGTTGGCACAATTTTACCTTAACCGAGCCCATCTTTATAATATGCCTAGGAAAATATCCTTTTGAACACAGAACACGGGCCAGAAAGATAGGCGACAAGTGGCAAACAGTAGATTTAGAATCTTGTATTATGCGAGAGCAGCAGGGCTTCCTCTGTGAAAGCAATACTATAATGGCTCAGGATACTTGTTTAAATACAGATCAGAAAATATGTCATTTCGAGGCCCGACCAAATGCAAACTTGAAAACAGTAATTATATATGCAGGGAAGGGATGTGCGTGTTTGAGAACTAAGTGTAACACAATAACTGTAGATGGGGAGGTAAAGGAGACTGCACAATATTCAAATTATTGTATTTGTAATTTCACTACTATAACAGGATGCGATTTTAGTTACTCAGCCCCAGTAGTGTCTCATCAATTCTTAAAATCCAACTTTACCCTATCACAGATGATAATTCCTACCCCCATAGGACTAAATATAAGTAGTATAAAAGAACTATTAAAACATGCAGATTTACAATGTATACTGAAGGAAACCAAAGAAAAGGGACACGAAACTCTTCTTATGATCCATCATGATGTAGAGGGGATCAAGAAAGTTTTTTAAAAAAAAGGTAGAACAGGATGGAAACCATAATTGGTGGAATACTCTCTTTGGCTGGTCACCTTCTGCAACAGGAATTCTTAACACTATGGTACACCCCATTGTGATCTTATTGATCCGTTTAGGAATTTCCTTAATACTAACCATTATGTTATATTTGTGGGTTTGGAGGATGTTTAAAAGGGTAACACTTATGTATGATGCTTTATATCATTTGGGAAGACTGCTTAAGTAAAAGAATTTACTTAGTTTGATAGAAAAGGGGGGATTGATATGGAGAAATAGTGTGAAATGGGGACAATGGACACCGACTGTGATTGTATATGTCTGCTCAAGGAATGTGGGTATGGTGACTGGTCATGGGTGCGGTGTCTGGTCACATAGGCACACAGCTCTGAGGAGACAACTACAGTTTTGAGGAGACGCCTGCCCCTCTTCCTCTAACAAAGGGGCTATTTAAAAAAGAATGAGAAAAGGATGAGAGATATTCCAATGCTATCTAGAGGGAGGGAGTGCTAAGTCTCCTTGCTGGAGAAGATGGGATGGTCACAAGAACATGAATCACCTACAAACCTGCAAGACCACCACATTCCAGGAAACGGACTGATAAGCTAATTAACATACGAAGCGGGGTTTAGGTAACGAATATGTATAGGCGTTAATTGAATATTCATTTGTTTCATTGTATAAATGTGGGATGGTTCGTCACTTCGGGCATGCACGCTTGTGGAGGAGCGATCCCCCGTGCATCTGCGCGCAATAAACATACCTACTTTATAACTTTCGAGTTATAGAGTCTAATTCCGCACGTCAAATTGAATATTCATTTGTTTCATTGTATAAATGTGAGATGATTCGTCATGTCACTTTGGGCATGCATGCTTGTGGAGGAGCGATCCCCCGTGCATCTGCGCGCAATAAACATACCTACTTTATAACTTTTGAGTTATAGAGTCTAATTCTGTACGTCATTAGTTTTTATTCCTCTTCCCTTCTCGCATCTTATTGTTATAACTGTTATAACTATTATTATGATTGTTTTTATTTCAATTATTATATTAGTCTTATCTCAACCCCTGAGTTTTTACCTTTTTATCCTCCCTATCCCTTTTGGGGGGGGGAGGAACGAGTGAGTGGCTGTGTGGTACTCTTTCACCAGCTGGGGTTAAACCATGACAGTCATTTTTTGGTGCCCAACGTGGGACACGAAGGGTTGAGATAAAGAGTCTCATCAGGGTGTGTCAAAACAAAACCGTTATAAGTATTCATTGTATTGGTTTAACAATTACTGGCCGCAATGCTGATTTTTTTTCTCTTAAAGTTGTTGCCCTTGAACTCAGAATTGCGTTACGTACTTTACTTGCAGTATGTGTTCACTGTGGTGCCGTTTATTGTCCTTGGGGCCTGGGCTAAAGTTATCATTGTGTTGTACCTTATAGTGCTGGCTTCTGATATGATGGACTCGCTGGTCGTGAAAGTAATCTGGTCTGTGTACTAAGCGTTATCTTCACCTCTGTCCTTCGGGTGCCATCTAGCGGGGAATACTAAGAATTGTAACTTTGGCTTTTCAGAGGTGGGCATACACCTTCCCCTTCTCCCCAGGGCTAACTACTGAAGCATTTAAGACTTTTTGGAAATTCTGAATATCTTTAGGATGTTGGAACCAGCATAACGCTGGTCCTGCTACTATTACTAGGAATACTGAATGTTTTTTGACCTCCTGGACCTGATTGAGAATTAAGTAACTAACTGTGACTACTCCAGCCCCCTTAGCCAGTTCAGCCCCCATAGCAAGCACTGCAGCCACTCCAGCCCCGGCAATGAGTGATCCAGAGGACTAACATGCCAGTACTAGTTGCTCTATACACAAGAAAAAATGGACATGGAAAAGAAGCTTGTTTACTAAAAGAGGACAAAGCAGGGCCACTACAGGAACAGGAGGAAGAGGTAGAACAAGAGGTAACCACTTGATCCCTATGCCTGAGTGAGCTGTGGGATATGAAAAAAATTTTAGCCATTATCCACATGAACACTTCACTTGGCTGCTTCAGTGCTGGGATAATGGTGCTAATAGTTTGGAATTAGAGGGTAGGGAAGCCAAGAAGCTGGGATTACTTTCTAAAGGAGGGGGCATTGACACAAGTCCTCAGTCTTTGGGGATGACTCCTGTCAACCATGAAGGAAAGGTAATATCCTCCTTGAAGAGATACATGTTGCTCAGGGAAGTGGAATGCAATAAAGGTATTCAGTATGTGAGGGAATTAGCTGTGAAAGCAATGATTTATTATGACCAGAACAGTGCATAGTTACCCGCAGATCCTGACAAAGGCCAATGTACATGACCCATGTGGTGGAAATTTGTATTGAGTGCACTCATTGGCAATAATGAGCTGGAAAGACAATGCACCACCAGTGGTGGATGAAGTCATTTGCCATCTCTGGGACTATGAAGATAGCATCTCTATCTCCCTAATCTTCACTATGGAGAGACTGGTCCAGTGACTTGATGAGGCTATATCCTACTCCCCACCTGTATAGACCCACATCTTGGCTATTAACCATAAGCACCGGTCATGTTAAGGGGAAAGTTTCCCCCTCCTTCCCCACCCTTTATGTTCAACTAGTCTGTCAACATCCCAGGAAAGATGAGACCTTTGTGCCCAACCAGTCTGTCAGAGCTCACTATAGAGACTCCACTGGACAGCACACTGT
Source organism: Falco naumanni (assembly GCF_017639655.2). Lineage (NCBI taxonomy): Eukaryota > Metazoa > Chordata > Aves > Falconiformes > Falconidae > Falco > Falco naumanni. Next base: position 19,072,876 of record NC_054079.1, read on the forward strand.
ATCAGAGTGTAATTCACCCTTTCTTTTTCCACCTAATTTAATACCCATCCTCCCACACTTTTAAGATTTGTCTCACTGCAAGGTGGCCTGGACAATTTGTTGAGGTTTCTTCCAATCTGACATTTCTTGATAAGTATCAGTTGCTCTAAGAGACTGGAGAGAGAAGATGTGAAAATACAGGGTAAGATGCTAGACCTTCCACTTCTACATTCTCTCTTTAATGTGAAGGTTTTACAAAAGTATTTAGTTGTGGGAACATCTCCTTTTCCTATACACTACTATGTGATAGGGTATGGTCTTTACTGTAAAAATTGTCATGGCAACCCAAAATGCCGAAGAAGAGCTAAAGGCTCCCTTGTGGCAGGTGGGAATGCGCACCTGTGTATAATCTATTGCATATATATGCAGGGGATCATCCCAAATCTGTAATCTATATGATTCCCCCATTGCATGTATTTAATGCTATTGGTGTGAGTAGTCATATTAGTAAGGTTGAACATGCTTTTAAAAAATTTGCAAGGTAACTATGAAATAGGAGATAAGGAATGGATACACAAACCTGCAGTGAGATTAATGTTTTCCATAAAAAGCACTAGCCATGAACAAACATCTTTTGTCAAGATTTCTGTAAGCCTCACAACCCAATTTAAAGAGAAATCAGAAAGTGGGTATTTCTTTGCAGATTTTGCAAGGATGTTCTTCTAGACATAAAAGACAATGTGAAAGAAATAATAACAATTAAAAAAAAGAAATGAAATGTAAATTTATTTCTAAACAATATTGGAGGTGACTTGTGAAGGCAATGATTTGTTGGAGGAGGGAATAATAAGATAATAAGAAGGGAAATACTGTTATTAAATTACATTGTGTATTGTTAAAATTTCCTTATCTCCTAGTAAATAACCACAACAAAGTTGGATGAAAAAATTTTCACCAAATAAGGCCCAAGAGTTCTTGGTCCTTCCATGAAACTGAGCAAAAATGAAGAAAGAAACCCACAACCATTTTCTAGGTTCTTTCCTTCATTTGTCATGAAAGCAAAATGTACAGGAAGTGGAGTTACTAATTTTAGGAATTTCCTGACAGGTTTAAATTCCAGTCTTTACCCATTAACATGTCTTGTTTTCTACTACTATATATTGCAGAACAATTTTCACTATGTAACACTGTAAATAAAATTTTCTGTCTGTCTTTGAAAGGCAAGTGCAAAATATAATCGGTATTATTCTTATTACGATTAAAACCATAAACTTTGGTCCTGCTACATGGAGCTGTATGAGTTGATCTTTGAGCTCACAAGGCCTCTTGATGGATTAAGTGTGTTTTAGTATGACCTAAAAGTTTTTCCCATATTAATCTCTTTTTCTGTAGTCAACAGACCTTTGTCAAAGCTTAGTCATAAATGGATTTTTAAGGTAATTGCTGTATTAAAAAAGTTCTGTTCATGCTGTCTCCCAAAACCCCTCTTGTAATCTGATAGTTTCAGCAAAGTTACAATGTTTTAGACATGCATGTGGTAGGTAATCATCATCATTAATGCACTGAATCCCTGCTCCTCTGGCCCCTGGAGCAACAAACCGATCTTTGGCAGACATCATTGTGAAGTCAATGGAATGACTGCTGTCCCTCACATAGGGCAGCGACTCCATTTTGTGCTGTCACCTCTGTCCCAACAATGTCACCACAGCTGTGCACCTAGTACTTCCCCAGTTCAGTGCAAAAGATCATACACTACAAAGGAAGGGTATGTTGGATAGCTTAAGTCAAGCATGAGTGCCATCCTCTTGCAAGAACCTTTGTTTAATTGTTGCTCTTCAGTTCCCTGGCATGCAGGTCTTCTTAGGGCTGGATGCTCTGGTGCCACAGCCTATTGGTGGTCAGTGCTGGGGAAAAGGGCTAGCTGTTGGCTGTTTTCCTTTGGGAAACATGCTCCTGACAGTAACTCAGTTCAGTTGGCCCCCCAGTTTGGTGAACGGGAGCAGTGGTGAGGCCTCAGGCTGGCCCATGGCATGGGTGTCTGTCAGAGATGGGGAGGTAGCCCTTACTGGACATAGACATGGGGCTGCCTTTCTTGCAGAGGGGATATTCTACATGGTGATGTGCCCAGTGCTAGGAGACCACGCATGGCCTTGCTCCTTCCTGTGGATACTACCGAGCTCTGAGGCAGCCCCAGGCTCCCTTTACGTGCCTGGGCCACGGGGCTGGTACCACCACCCCCACCACGGCAGGCGACGGTGCAGGTAGCACCACTGCTGCCGCCATGGTGGGGGGGGGTCACGGGTACCATCACTGCCACCGACGGCTGTAGTGCCACAGGAGCCGCCATGTCAGGAGGCGCAGGGCGAGCAGTGGCGGCTCGAGGTGTAGCAGCGGGAGTACGTCAGCGAGGAGGGGCAGGAGGGAAGGCCGCCGGAGGGGATTATATCAGGCGCCGGGCAGCAGGACTGGAGGTAAGCTGGTGAGCGCTGCCAGGGAGCCCCGCCGTCGCTGCCGGCTGTGTGGCCGGCTGAGGTGAGGCGTGGCGGGGATGCGAAGGGTAACCTACCGAGGCGTCCTGCTTCTCCGCACAGTCCACCCAGGTCTGGCTAGGCGAGTGGAAGGACTCGGTGTCCGCCTGCTGTGGCGGCAGGGTGGTAAGGGAGGCAGGTCCGACCTGCCGCGCCGGTGGGCGCGGGGCGTACTGCCCCGCTTGGGAGGCAGGCAGGCAGGTGGCGGGCCGGAGCGGCCGCGAGCCCGCTGCCGCGGCAGGCCCTGGCGCCAGGTGTCCGCCTGCACCCCCCCCCTCAGCCATCTCCCGCTAGTGCTACGCTCCCATCCCTGTAGGCAGCGCCCGGCTTCCGCGGCCATCGCAGGGCAGGCTGGTGTGGCCGCGCCGAGCCCGCCGTCGTGGGGCCGCAGGGGGGGCCAGATGCGGCTTTGTCAGGGCGCGGGGGCCAGCCAGGCCCTACCCCGCTAGGGGGCAGCCCGGCCCGGCTTCCTTTCGGCTAGGCCCGCTGTCCCTCGCCTCGCTTGGCTTCCGCCCAGCGCGGAACCCGGGCGCCGTGGGGTGTGGGCCGGTGCTTGCGTGGTGCCGAGTATTGTGTGAGTTTTCAGGAAAACGGCCACGTTTTGGCTTAGGTCACTCCGTGTTTGGTAGGGCCAGTCATCTCTTGCAGCAGCACCCATTGTAGCATTGCAATTTACATATTACAGCCACACACATATATAAGATCTATTATATGCATGTATATCTTTATGCATCTATATGAAAATAAAAATTGCAGTGCTGCAGTAGATGGCTCTCTGTGTGCATATGTGTGAAAATACACGTGGACACATACAGTGTCCTCCCCCCGTTTTCCTATATGATGTGTGGGTTTTTTAAAATTTTATTTTGAGTGTAGGGTTGATCCTCCCCTCTTAAAACAAGGGGAAGAATTTTGCCCAAGATATCCATTGATGCAGCATTGCTATCCTGCTTATGGAGTATTAAATCCAGCCTGAGAAAGTGAGTTACTTTTGGAGGTAGAGCAAAAGGTTTTACTAGTGTTAAATGAAAACAAAATATATTAATTCACTGGTTTTAGATGCACATTAGTGTCCTATTTAGTGGAAGTATTTAAAGAGTGATCTATAAGCTGTTTTGGGCTGTGGTGTTTTCAGTATTAATAATGAGAAATTTTGAAAACTACCCTTTGGTGTGGAGACACTGTCCAGCTGATACTTTTGTGTGTGTGTGCGCGTGTGTGTGTGTGCAAGAGAGGAGGGAACTTTTTCTCCTTCCTGCTTAAGTTCAGATACTTGTTTTGTGCATTTGTCACTGAAATTGGGAATAAGAAAACTCCTTAACACCAATGTTGCATTAAGAAGCAGGCATTCCTTTATTGCAGCACTGGATGCACCGGGGATTGTTCAACCTAATGTGCATGGCTTCCTTCCCTCAGGTAGCTCTTTTTATGCAGTACATGTATTTATTTATTTATTTATTTATTTATATTTATTTATATTTATTTATATTTATTTATATTTATTTATATTTATCAATCTTCCCAGAAAACACATGCATATTCATGAGATCACCCAATACTAATTATAATATTCACTCTGCCCACTGCAGAGTTCAGTGGCCAGAGTTCTCCTTTGTAGTCCCCATATACAGCCTTAAATCAGGTCATGTCGGTCTCTTACTCTTTCTTGGCCTGGAATCACTGGCCTTGGGGTGGTTTTCCTTCATCCTCCAGGGCTACCTCTTTGTTAGAACCTGAATTTATTGTTTACAAGCATACAAAGATTAATTTCAAACAAACAAGGTACCTTAACACTAACTGTTGCATGACTACTTCTAAATTCTTAAGATTAAACCTTAGCCCTTCTGTAACACAATGGTCTCCTCAGCGACCATAAATTTTAGATGACTCTCCCTCTTGGCATAAAATTACACAACTAAGGTTGGTTAGTAATCTCTCCATAGTGATTATACTGAAACAAACAATACAGTTACAAAGCTAAAAAAGACTATACTACGTGTTAACACATTAGGCCACACCATTGGTCACAGTCTGGTATATAACCTACAAGTTTTTAAGGGGAATAAGTATTGTGGCAGTGATCGGTATAATAAAATTAGTGCTGCTTTGCTTGAGGACCTATAAAAGACTGCTGCAGATTAGAGTGATTGTGGCCTCTCTTCTCCTTAAAACTTCCTATGGGGACTGAAAACATTTTCCCTCTGTTTCCTTAACCACACCAGCACCTTTCTTGTTTAATTGACCTCTGCTTGATTTAAATATTGAAGAACTTCTTGTCTTAATGGTGGCTAGTGAGAAAACCTTTTAGCACTTATTTCATAGAGGAAAACATTGGGGCAGAGAGATGTTTATACTATAAACGTTTGAATTCAGGTGTTATCAACTTCAGTGATCATCTTAATTTCAACTTTATTTTATGAATGAAAAGCTACTGGGGACTCTGATATAGCAAACTGGTGTCTAAGTTGCTTCCCCTTTCCCTGATCTTACTTAGCATCTGCTCTGTGCAGAAGCAAATCTTTTATGGTGCCTTTCTTTACTGTTGTGGAAGATGAGTAATTAAAATGGGATTCTACTGTACTTTTCCAATGAACTATCTCCAGGAATGCATGATCAAGATGCACAGTATGAAGTCTTTTTGAAGTGTTTCATAACCTAGCTCCTTTACAAAGAGGCATTATTCTGACAAGTGACTTGTAAAATACTCTTAATTTCTTCTGTATGCATATTAACATAGATAAGGTCTCTTTAATAATTAAAAATAGATATTTTTTTAATCCTTATTAGTATTGCAAAAATAACACAACTCGAAACAAACTTAAATCTCTCCTTATCCAAGCATCCTATTTGCAGGTTGGTTTAAATAGTTGTAATTGCACACCTATTACAGTGCAGAATCCTTGCCAGTGGAAGATGGATGGAGTTAAGTGTTAAGGCTGACATTTAATAATGCTTTTGGTTTTTTGATAGTTTTTTTATTGGTGTGTGGTATTTTTTATATGTGAAAAGTGTAAATGTTTTGATATGAAATCACTAAGAGAAGAACATGGAATTCGGTGGTATTGGAGAAACTCATCAGAGTAGAAGAGCCCTTTACTTGCTTATGTTCTTAGGTATAATAAGGCTCATTTATCAATATCTCATACCAATCAATGAATATCAAGTAGTAGTAATCATGTAAAGGTGTTACCAATTACACTTATAAACTTCAAGTACAAATAGCATTATTAGAGCTGAAGTGGTTTACTCTATGCTTATTTTCACATTGCTATTCCTTAGATATTTCTGTATTCAAGTTACTAGCTTCTCATTTCCTTACTGATAAATTCCTTCCTTCAGCCCCACAAGTTTGTAAACTATTCATCAAATTGTATCAGCTATACAATCCAGAAAACCTTAGTCATCCTTTGATCTTTGAAATGTGAAGTTTGGGGCAGCTATGGTATAGGTGCATGCTTTTCTTTGGAACTGTTTTCATCAGTGAATGACTCTTAGATAGTCTATTTGCAAACTTTAAAAACAAACAAACAAAAAAACCTTTTCATATGATAGAAATGAGATTAAAAAAAATCAAGCAAAATTCAACACTCCTCCCAAACATCTGCTTCCAGCTGTTTCAGTATGGATTAAACAAGCCTGATTGGAAAACCCTGCTTTAATGTGTTTCCCCTACTGCAGTTTTAAATATGACTGAAATGGCATACGCAGTGTCTTGATAGCTCTTCTCTGGTATTCTTGCAGGTTTTTTTGCTGTTGCTGACTTTTTTGTTGTTTTTGTTTTGAACAATGGGATGTGACAGCATATATTTATTTAGCTGTCATAAATTTAGTTGGTGTTCTCCAGTGAGCCTGAGACTCCAAAGAAGCTTTTAAATATCTCCCTAAAATATGTAAAAGGATCCTTCTTCAAAAGAGTGATGAGCTTTCAAATATTCCCTAAAATCTCACTAAAATTACTGAGAATAGTCAGGACTGACATCTCTTTCTTTGCTTTCAAAGTTAACTGGAAAAATCTAGAATGTTCTAAATGTTATATCTATATATACTTAAATGATTCCCTGAGTTGCAGATCTAGCAAGATGGATTTGTCTGAGTTGTGTACTGAACTGTTTGTTGTACAGCTATTCAAAAATAGTATTTTAGATTTTTTGGGTTTTATTTGGTATCAAGTATGGGTTGTTTCTCTCTTGGTCCTTGTCCTGGTTTCAGCTGGGATAGAGTTAATTTTCTTCTTAGTAGTTATTACAGTGCTGTGTGTTGGCTATGATGTGAGAACAATGTTGATAATGCACTGATGTTTTTAGTTGTTGCTGGGTGATGCTTATACTAAATCAAGGACTTTTCAATTCCTTGGGCCCTGCCAGCCAGAGGGCTGGAGGGGCACAGGGAACTGGGAGGGGACACAGCCAGGACAGGTGACCCAAGCTAGCCAAAGAGGGATTCCATACCATATGACGTCATGCTGAGTATATAAACTGGGGGAAGAAGAAGGAAGGGGGGGACATCCGGCATTATGGTGTTTGTTTTCCCAAGTAACCATTACATGTGATGGAGCCCTGCTTTCCTGGGGATGGCCGAACACCTGCCTGCCCATGGGAAGTGCTGAATGAATTCCTTGCTTTGCTTTGCTTGGTGCACAGCTTTTGCTTTACCTATTAAATTGTTCTTATCTCAACCCTTGAGTTTTACATTCCTTTCTGGTTCTCCTCCCCTCCCCTCCCTCCTCCATCCCTCTGGGTGAGGGGGAGTGAGCGAGCAGCTGCGTGGTGCTTTGTTGCCAGCCAGGGTTAAACCATGACAGTCCTGTACTTTATTTTTGTAGTAAAAAACTATCTTATGATTTTATTATTACTGTGGAACAAGGGACCTGTGTATTCACAGTGGCAGCATATCTCAATCCTGCTTATGGTTAGAGATTGTTTATGGGCCAAGGTGAATCAAATTCACCATTGCCTTTTCTTCTAGGCTTCATCAAAACATGTGATATAAGGGTGGTTAAATAGGTTTCTTTAATCCTGTGGAATCACTGAATAAGAATCAGTGAAGGTGTGGTCTCTGTTGAATCAGTAACCCCTGAGGCAGTGCTAGAAGAATACACCTTGTTCAGTAGTTCTAGCATGGTGGTGGTGAGCCTGCTGCTGCACTTGCCTTTCCCGAGCACTGAATATCTATGAAGTTCTGTTGTGGTTTAACCTTGGCTGGCAAACAAACACCGCGCAGCCGCTCGCTCACTCTCCCTTCTGATGCTGAAAAACCTCAGAATGAAGAAAACTGCTAAGAGACTTTTTGTACTTTTAGCAGCAAGGTATTTATTTTCTGCGCAGGGGAGGAGGTAGTTCGCACCACAGAAACTCGCTCCAAAGTACAGGTGTGAAACAGGCTGATTTATACATTTGACAAACATGATTGCAACATCTTCTCATACATTATTCATGTAATTACATCTAATTGCATATTAATGATGGGCAGAGTCTAGGCGGGGCCTGGGTGGAGTTTAGACGGAGTCTTCTCTTGGCATCAATTTTTAGAGGGCCGTTCAGGCCTTCGGCCTCGCTCAGGTGGTCTTCCTCAGAGTTGCACTTTTCAACTTTCTTTCATAAGTGACCCTGCCAGGATCTTGAACATGAATCTTGCCTTGTTATCACTTTTTTCTATTGATGTGTCTAACTCTACCTAATTAATGATTTCTAGTACCTGGTACAGCAGTTTGCAACAATGGCTTAGGCTTGGGCACAGTGAGCAAGAGCAGGGCGATTCAGCGCTGCATGCTGTGGTTCCTCAGGAACCAAGTTGAGCAATCTTGTAAGGCAGGACAGAACTTTTACCTGAGACTTTTCTCAGGTGGATCTTTAGGTTTTTAGGCCTTTTTCCTTTTCACCCAGAGGGATGGGCAGGAGAATTGGAATGTAAAACTCAAGGATTGAGATAAGAACAGTTTAGTAAATAAAGCAAAAGCCACACATGCAAGCAAAGAAAAGGAAGGAATGTGTTCACTACTTCCCATGGGCAGGCAGGTGTTCGGCCATCCCCAGGAAAGCAGGGCTCCATCACGTGTAACGGTTACTCGGGAAGACAAATGCCATAGTGCTAGATGTCCCCCCCTTCCTTCTTCTTCCCCCAGTTTATATACTCAGCATGACGTCATATGGTATGGAATCCCTCTTTGGCTAGCTTGGGTCACCTGTCCTGGCTGTGTCCCCTCCCCATGTCCCGTGCCCCCCCAGCCCTCTGGCTGGCAGGGCCTAAGAAACTGAAAAGTCCTTGACTTAGTATAAACATCACCCAGCAACAACCAAAATCGTCAGTGTCCTATTAACATTGTTCTCACACCAAATCCAAAACACAGCACTGCACCAGCTACCCCAGCCAAAACCAGGACAACCTCAAATGGTATGGAATGCTGCATTAACCCTAACTGATTTTATATTTCTCATATACCAGATGTAAAAATGTGCAATGTATTTAGGTTAGCAAATATATTGCTAGAAGACCTATCTTTTATCTAGCTCTTTTGCAGGTAGAAAATCCTGCAAGTATAAAGGCTTTGCTAGCTGGAATAGCATTTTTCACAGCTGTTATAGAATTAACCAGGAAAATTCATCATTTTGGGGAATTTGAATGATTTGTGAGTTGATAATAAAGTAGTTGGGGATGTTAACAATAACAATGTAAACATTATTACAGTGTAGCGCAGGCAATTTAAAGGATTTTAAAATGTTGGAGTACTTTATTTCTTTTGATACTGTAGCACTGAGAGTTTGTACTGTCAGCCTTTACTTTGAAACTGCAGAAATGAGTTTTCTGAAGAAGGAGGAGGGAAGAACCTGATTCCTGCATCTGAGGCTTAAAGCTGAACGCTAATTTACGTTTAATATCATGAGTTAGCAGTGCTGATACTGTTCCAGTAATTTATACAGTGTGGTATGGTGATATGTTCAGGGGTCTGATTAACTTGCTTATCTTTGTCCTAAACTCACCCCTAACAAGCAACATCTGTATTTCTAGAGAAAATAAGTTATTGAAGCTTTTAAGGCACTTATTTAAAAAAATCAAGTACATCCAGGACAGGATAGCCTGGGTACTAAGATGTATAGCCTAGAAGTTTGAAATGCACAAACATATAGTACAGTGTGAAGCAGGGGAAATGCAGTATATTCACAAAAGCATGTGAGTCCTTGGATGGATGTTAGGATGGTTGATGATGGAGGAAAGAACAGGATGACACAAGGGAGGAGGTTGTATGTGAATTCCTTTCTGCTATTAGAGACATTCTTGCTAATGTTCTCAGATGTAGAACGTCAGTCCTGTAGTAACGTGTTCACTGATAGCTAGTGAATGCATGTCAGCGAGTGTTTTTTATAATGAAGCTGTGATAGGTTGAACTAAACCAGCAGTGGTTATACCCAGACAGTTGTGGGGAACAAAAATGAACCATCTGCAAGTATGAGACTGCTGAAAGCAAAGGCAAACACTGAGCTGCTCAGGAATGTGTTCTGTCTGCTGAGGAGTTTGCTAAATATTGGTTTTGATGGCAATAGGTATGGGCAGCAGGGAGAAGTGATTCATTTTGGGGAAGACTGTGTGCCCTGAGATGCTGCCTGTTTGTGTGGTCCCATTGGAAAGCTTAGAGAAGAGGGATGTAAGTCAATTGATGTCTGAAGAGATTCTTGAGGGCTCTGAGCAATTAAATATTCTTTTGATGTTTTATTCTTCCTTTGTTCTGGGAACAGGACTTTTACATAGATGAGAAATACCAGACCTTGTTACTTTTTTTGTTTCTTCTAGCTTGAACAGCCTACAAGATGCCTCACTCTTTTGCTAGCTGCTTAGTCATATTGATGTTTGAATTTGCATTTCTTGAATGATTATTTTTCAGAGAATGGAGTTTGGTTCTAGTTCATACGTGCCTTTTTTCCATCCTTCTTGTTACTGAAAGATTGGTTGAAGAAACTTTCTAAGACTTGTTTTGAAGTTCAGAAAGCAAGCATTCTTTATTACGGCACCAGGAGCATGGGGGATATCTCCCCCTAACGTGCTCTCCTTGTCCTCAAATACTGTATTATATTCTGTATAATCATACATATGCGTTAATTCAAATCAGCTTTCATCAAAGCTTGTTTCAGTTGTCTGAATGCAGCCTTACTTTCCTCAGTCCAATTTAAATATCCATTCTGGGAGATTTTGATTTACTCATATAGAGACTTTACCAATAGTCCATAATTCATGATCCATAAATGACACCATCCTGTAATTCCCAGAAAGGCTTGCAGCTCCCTTATGATCTTTGGTTCAGGGAGATGGCAAATAGCTTCTTTTCTTTCAGATCCTAATTGTCTCTGACCTTTAAAAATTTTGAATCCCAAATACATAACTGATTCTTGAACAATCTGAGCCTTTTCTTTTGTCACTCAGTATCCACTAATTCCCAAGAAATTCAGAAGGCTTATGGTCAAATCAGTACATTGCTTCTTAGTCTCTGCTGCAATTAAAATATCATCTACATATTGCAACACAATGCCTTGATTATTTTATTTTCTCCAAGTTTCTAATTTTTTTGCTAGATGGTTTCCAAAAATAGTTGGGCTAATTTTAAAGTCCTGAGGTAGAACTGTCCAGGTATATTGTGTTTTCCTTCCTGTTTCAGGATTTTCCATTCAAATGCAAAAAACTCTTGACTCTCAGTATGAAGAGGAATGCAGAAAAAGGCATCTTTTTAATCTAACACTGTTAACCAACCCTGTTCTTCTGTAAGTGATGTTAGCAGAATATATGGATTTGCCACTATGGGGTGAATATTCTGGACTATCTGATTTATCGCCCTTAAGTCCTGAACTAGCCAATAGCTCTTGCCATTGGCCTTTCTAACTGGTAAAATGGGGGTATTATATTTTGACTCACATTCTATCAGTAACTTGTATTTTATAAACTTTTGTATTATAGGTGCTAGTCCTTGCTTTCCTTTTATTTTCAGGGGATATTGTTTAATTCTTACTGGAGTTGATCCTGGTTTCAATTCAGTTCTCACTGGCTCTGCTCTCTTAGATCTTCCAGGTATTTCTCCTGCCCACACAATGGGAATTACAGCATCCTCTACTTCGGAAGGAATTGGTATCTCCTTGGAGGTTATATTCTGTAATATAAAGGCTTCAACACTTTTAGTTTCAGGAATTAGGATTTCAACTTCTTCGTTTTAAAATTTAATTTCTGCTTCCTGTCTTTCTAGTATATCCTTTCCCAGTAAAGGTTTGGGTGAATTTGGCAAGTATAAAAATTGATGAGTGATCCATTGCTTTCCTGATTTTATTGTCAAAGGTTTAAAGAATGGTCGATATTTGCTTGACCCTGTTGGACCAACAATATTTACACTTTTAATACTTAATTCCCCAAAGAGGGTCCCCCGTGCTCACTTTATTAAACAAACAGGTCATATTTCTAACTTTAACTGACCGCTCACACGACTTTACACACAAGTGATTGGATAAAAGTCTCTGGTCACGTGGGGGTCCGTGTCACTGATCGGTGAGCATGCTGCAGGCGCCTGATCAGTGTGCCGCTGAGAGTGTGTTGATTTCGTGGTTCCCAGGAGTTGCTCTGCACCTGGCTTCTTGTTTGTGCATAGCTTGTTTTCCTTCTCCCACTGCTTGTTCCCAGGACAATTTAAAGTTGCTCTGCAGCTTCAACTAACAGGCCTGGGTTGTCCAACCCGGACAATGGTAACATATGTCCTCGATCCCTTAAAAATCCCTCTACAATTCCCCTTCCAATGTATTTAACACAGAATATGTAGCCCCAGTATCTACTAGAAATTCAATTTTCTCATTTCCCAGCTCTGCCTTAACCAGAGATTCCGCTGGGAAGGATTCCTCTGGTCCCCTTCAATCCTCTATTTCAACCAAAATTATGGCATCAGGAGTCCCTCGTTGTTCTGGGCATTCTCGTTTCCAATGTCCTTCCCTCTTGCAAAATGCACATTGATTCTTCACCTCATCCCACTTCCCATCTTAAAAACAACATTAATTGTAACAAAGTATTATAATTTAAAGATCCATTCATAGGCCATTTCTCCCCATCATCCAGTTTATAAAGAGGTCACCACTGATTACAATACTTAATTAACATTCCTTGATCTACCAACCCTCCTGGGGGTCCACCAATTTCTTTCAAATGTTGTAGTATATATCCTAAAAGTGACTTCTTCATAATATTGACGTGCGGAATTAGACTCTATAACTCGAAAGTTATAAAGTAGGTATGTTTATTGCGCGCAGATGCACGGGGGATCACTCCTCCACAAGCGTGCATACCCGAAGTGATGAACCATCTCACATTTATACAATAAAACAAATGAATATTCAATTAACGCCTATACATATTTGTTACCTAAACCCGCTTCGTATGTTAATTAGCTTATTAGTCCGTTTCCTGGAATGTGGTGGTCTTGCAGGTTTGTAGGTGATTCATGTCCTTGTGACCATCCCATCTTCTCCAGCAAGGAGACTTAGCACTCCCTCCCTCTAGATAGCATTGGAATATCTCTCATCCTTTTCTCATTCTTTTTTAAATAGCCCCTTTGTTAGAGGAAGAGGGGCAGGCGTCTCCTCAAAACTGTAGGTGTCTCCTCAGAGCTGTGTGCCTATGTGACCAGACACCGCACCCATGACCAGTCACCATACCCACATTCCTGAGCAGACATATACAATCACAATCGATGTCCATTGTCCCCATTTCACACTATTTCTCCATATCAATATTCCCTCGAGATGAGCCCACCCTCATGTTACCAAGTTCTTTAACACAATCTTAGTCAAAATAACAGAGCCAAAAGTTTTAAACCAGAAAAATCACTCCAAAATCCTCAAACCAGATGAGGAACTTGAGGCTTTCACCACGCAATTCAACCAGGAGGGGTCCAACCCGTCAGGTACCCTTTATCCCAACCTTGCAGGGCTTTAGCCACTGTCTGACAGGCAGGCAGAACCAGAATAAATCCAAAATAAACACAGAAAAGAATGCCTTAAATCTTACCAATATTTTTGGCTCTGAGATCGTTGGGTCAGGAATCAGGGAGTCTCCTCAAGAAAGCTTCTCGATGCTGGCTGGAGGGTCCACGATTCCCTGAACTGCCAATCTTTAGGAGCAATGTCCCATCTGGGTTGCCAAAATGTTACCAAAAGATCAGTCAAATGAACCTTCTAAGACTTGTTTAGAAGTTTAGAAAGCAGATATTCTTTATTACAGTGTTGGGAGCACAGGGGATATCTCCTCCTAATGTGCTCACTTTGTCCTCTAATACATGTCCCTTATATTCTGTATAATCATACGTATGCATTAAATTTCCCCCAAATCTCATACATATTCAGTTATCTTCCTGAAATTCATTTACATTAGTCCCTCCTTCTTTTGCACATGCATAGTTTCCTCTGAATTGAGTTGAAGGTCTGTTTTTGTGATCACCGACCCAAATTAATTTCTAAATACTTCATGACCTAGTCATCTTAGTCCTTTTTACATTGTTTTCTTGGCAAAACTTGCTAGTTTTCCATGAGATTCAATCAATTATTTTCTTTCATCCTAGATGTTCTTTTCAAGTTGGATCATAAATCTCATCCATACAATACCAGGTCTTCTTGATCACAATCTTAATAATTATACTAATACAAAGACTTCTTAATTACAATCTAATAATTATACTAAGGTTATACATTAAACTTCTGGTATCACTGGTATCAGTATAGATATCACTGTATATACATTTATGTCAAAGTATTTTGTTAAGGGAAGGTTGCTGGCTCAGCAAAAGGCCTTAACCTTTTGCTCTGTCATATAAGGGATAAAGTATCTAAACTCCTGTATTATCAAACTCTGATTTAGTGTTTAGCTATACATTAAACAAATCTGTGCACAAAATTTAGGCCAAGCTGACTCTCAAGTTGTCAAAACTGATGAATGAAAGGAATTCCGATCAAGAGAGTCAACCTTGGGAAACAAAGAACATATAATGATAAGAACACCGTTATCTAAATTATCCAGAAAGAAGCCTCCAAGTGAGAAAGTTCTGGCTGCAAGAGGAGACAAGCTGATAAGGTGTTGCAACCCACAGAAAATTAGTTGAAAGTAGGACAAAGGTAATTGTGGCAGTGGGAGATTGTGACCTCTGACTCAAATAGCCCCTCCTCGAAAGAGGGCAAACCCCCACTTCAGGGGCATGCATAGTTGGTAAAAAACTTCAGTAGTGTTATCTGAGGATGCATACTAGTTTGTATTAGAAGCGATAAACTTGTAACCAATCATGTATGTGAATGAAAATGGATATATAATACACTATGAATGTGCAAGTACTCTGCTGTATATAATGTGTACTCTCGAGTAACTTGGTGAGCATGTTAGGAGGAAACATTCCCCCATGCTCACAGCGCTGTAATAAAGAATGCCTGCCTTCTAAAACTTAAAATCAAGTCTTAGATGGTTTTTCTCCGTGACCGACTTTATGATATCATTATTCTGATAGTGAATGGTAAAGAAAGTTGCAGAAAACTAGAGAGGAGGCATATTTTATGGACTTGTTGAAGAGGCACCTTGGAGAAGCAGAAGGTGATTAGATTACCCTGATTACTCCCTCAACATGGGCCAAGGACAGCAGCATAATTCCTGGCAAGGTGGTGTAATTTCCTCAACAGTCTGTGTTAGAGCTGGAAATTCATCCTGATGCCTCTAAATCCTTGGCTGGCAGCCTAACCACTTAGGCTTCATTTCCTCCAAGATAAAGGCACCCCAAGCTGTGTTTAGGCCCTGTGACGTGCTGTAAGTAACAATATAGCTTTTGGCTTCCTATTCTGTTTATTTTATGGCCCTCAGTATTTAGGATCTTTAGGGGGAGGCAACCAGATCTCATGATTCTAAGAGTCTGCTGAAATCCTCACATGGCCTGGAAGCTGTGTGGACTGTGCATCTCTCCTTCATATGCTCCTAAGATGAAATAGGGGCTGCAGCTGTAATTTCTAATTAAATACATTTCTAACATTGCCCATTTATTCTCTATTAAAAAAAAATATATTTTTTTTATTTTAATGCTTACAGTAATGAAGATTTGTAGAATTGCTAACCAGTTGGAGTGGTACCCCATGAGCAGAGCACGGTCCTACAGTGTAAGACAAGGATTTGACCTGAGTTTTACAGTTGTGCAACACATGGAGGCTTAGAGCAATGAAAAAGGGGTATGATCGACTGCATGGCAGACATTTGTGTTGCCTCTGTGGAGAAAAATGTGTAATGCTCTTGTCCAGGAAAACTGAAAAGCTATTTTCTCTCTCCCTTTTTCTTTCTCATGCATTACTCAAGAGACTGTCTAGATGTGGAGCCATCTATATTTTTAATTTTTTTTTTAAAGACACTGGCAAACCAGTTATGTGTTTTATGAGGGAAATGTTTGAATTTATCGCCATTGGTAGCCATTTGATTTGTCTTTGCTAAGTTACTGTGCCTTTCAATATGAGGATGCTTGCACTTTGAACTGTTAGACTACTGTCTTATGCTCTGCTGTAGATCAGAATGGGACTTCTCCAACCTAAAGAGATTCCCAGTGTTCCTCCAGAACAGATTGAACTCATGAACTTGTGGCAGCTCATACTTATGAGAGTTTGGGCTATAGCTTGAAAGGAGCTGAGGGGTCTGTATCTGTGTATAGTTCTATAGACCTAGAAGAGCCTTGGCTGAAGAGCACTCAGCGGATTCCAGGAGCTCTTGTTCATCTTAACTTGACACTGCTTTGACAAGGAGAATTTGAATTAAAGAGCTTTCAAGGAGCTATCACCACTATGGTTGGTCTTCAGTGCTTTAGTTTTTTGTCTTCTCACCTCCTTAAAGTATCTCTTTAGACCGTTGTGGGCTCTTGATTTTAATGAGCTTGTAGCATCTCCTGTACACAGTTGAAATGCTTTTGGAAACAACCAGCTGGTAGGCACGCTAACTGGCCAGTTATAGAGAAGTTCTGAACAATGTTTGTTTCTTCAGAGATGGATTTCAATGCAAAGTCTCCAAAATAAATGAACTCCTCCTTCCTGTTGTTATCTTTTGGACTGTTTACTTTTTATTTGCTTAATCTGTGCCTTCAAAAACATCAGCTGGGAGGGAGATAACTGAGCTTGCCACCTAAGGCAGCATGTGGTCTATTGAAAATGTGCTGCAAACGGGGAGTTGTGAGTTGGAAATCTGCCACGTTTGGGTCTAGGGGGTTCTATGGACTAAACCTTTCCTTTTCTGCTTATAAACACGTATTGGGTTCATGTATCATTTTACAGACTGGGTGTTAATAGGCAGCATCCTAACTAAATGCCTGGAGCATTTCTACTTTCTGACTTGGACATAGAGTGCTCTAGAGAGCAGCAGAGGGGGGTGTTGACGTGCGAAATTGAACTCTACAACTCAAGGAGAGTTATAAAGCAGGTATGTTTATTGCGGAGCCGGGTGCAAGGGGGGTTGCTCCTCCTAACTTGCACACTCTTTCAACAAGCAGCCGGGTATTTATTATACAAAGTCATGCATATACATAAGGTTTCCGAAAATTCAGAATCTCTTTCCTCTGGCGCCTCTTCAGGATGTACTTACTTTTTACCATCTTGAGCAGTTACCTTAAGTTCCTGTTTATCTTTGCATACATTAGCAGTCTTTGTTGTTTAGTTTCTGTTATCTTAAAACATCTGCTAGCTAATGATGAGCCCTTCCTTATTGTCCACTCTAAACATGTCAAGCTAATACATGCCCACTGGGCTGGTTTTAATCTATATCAGCATGATCCCTGAGCCGGGGATCCACCCTCTTCAGGGTGGGGGCCATTTGAGTAGGAGGTCACTGATGTCCTACTACCACAATTATTTTACCCTAGTTCAGGGGTCCTCAAACTTTTTAAACAGGGGGCCGGTTCACTGTCCCTCAGACACTGTCGGGGGCCGGACTATAGTTTGGAAAAAAATGAACAAATTCCTATGCACACTGCACATATCTTATTTGTAGTAGTGCACAAAAACCAGGAAAAAGAATGCAATATTTAAAATGAAGAACAATTGTAATCAACAAAAACCAATAATATTTCAATGTGAACTATGGGCCTGCTTTTGGCTAATGAGATGGTCAATGTTAGGTTCCATATTTGTCACTGCCAGTCGTAGCAAGTGATGCAAGTGTTCATCAGTTAGTCTGGATCTGACTGGAGATTTCAGATGTTTCATTCAGGAAAAAGTCTGCTCACAGACATAGGTGCTGCCAAAGATGGTTGCAATTTTGAGTGCGTGGTTCCTGGGATTATGATATGTCTCTGAGGGGAGAGACGCATAGAAATTAGTAAGGCTGCTTGATTTGAATGCATCTTTCAGCGAGTCACAAGTCTGTAGTTCAGCCAATTCCATTTGGTAAATCGGATCAACAGTTTCAATGTCAACAGAAAATGGGTTCCGGAAAAGCTGCATGTCCTGTTCATGGAGACGAAGCTCTTTAAATCTAATTTGAAACTCCTTTTGCAACATTTCTAGTACATCCATACATGTTTTGTTTGGGAATGCGACTGCTGTTTTTTCTGCAGACAGGTTTTGAGTTGTGGGGAGATGGCAGAAGTTTTCCTCCTTTACTTGGTTAATGAGCAGGTCTAATTTGACTTGAAATGCTTTCACATGTGAATACACATCACAGATGAGCTTCCCCTTTCCTTGAAGTTGGACATGGAAATTGTTGAGTAGCTCTGTTACATCTGTCAGAAACGCAAGGTGCCATTTCCATTCTGCATCTTTGAGCTCTGGCACTTCTTTGGTTTTAGAAAGCACAAAATCATAAACCTGTGGAAGTAAGTCATAAAATCGTTTCAAAACTCTCCCTCGACTCAGCCAACGGACTTCTGTGTGGTACAGAATATCTTCATAGGCAACATTTAGCTCAGACAGAAATTCCTGACACTGTCTGTGGTTTAGTGCATGAGCTCTAATGAAGTTAACACAAGAAACCACAATTTTCATGACAGAGTCCAGCTTCAGTGATTTACAACACAGGGCTTGTTGGTGGATGATGCAGTGTATGGCTATTGGATGTGAATGGTTGTGTTTGTCCATCTCTTTGTTAATGCGTGCAACCACTCCTTTCATGGACCTCACCATGCTAGGAGCACCATCAGTTGTCACACTGAATAGTTTACCCCAGTCCAGCTCTAAATCGTTCATAGTTTGGCAAACTTTCTCATAGATATCCTCTCCTGTAGTTGTTCCTTTGATGCTTTTCAGTGCAGCAAGCTCCTCTGTGACTTCGAAAGAATCATTTGTCCCACGAATGAAAATTAGAAGTTGTGCAGAATCACGAACATCATTGCTTTCGTCGAGTGCCAATGAGAAATAGCAAAGTTTTTTTGAGGAGTTTTGCAACTGCAGATTCAAATTTTCCCCCATTTCTTCAATCCTTCGTGTAATTGTAGGTCCTGAAAGACTCACTGTACTAAATAAATCCGCCTTCTCTGGACACATCTCTTTGGCCACAGAAAGAAGGCATTCTTTAACAAAATCTCCCTCTGTGAATGCTCTGCCAGTGTGCGCTATGAGCTTGGCAACTTGATAGCTTGCTCAAAGTGATGATATATTGAGCTGCTTTTGCTTCACAAAAGTTTTTTGCTGAGTTGTCAATCCATGTTTCAGTCTTAATATTTTATCTTTTCTCACTTGTCCGACCAAAGAATCATATTTATCTTTATGTTGAGTTTCGTAGTGTTGACGCAAATTGTATTCCTTGAACAAAGACACTGAATTCTGGCATATCAGACAAACAGCTCGCTCTTTGTACTCCGTGAAAAAATAATCAGAAGTCCACTTTTCTTGGAACACCCCGCACTCAGAGTCAACTGTTCTTTTTTTTGACATGATGGTGCGTGCGCTTCCCACTGGTGCTGGCTTGCTTGTCCTGCCCGGGAGCTGGAGGGAGGGAGGGAGGGAGGGAGCCGCCCCCCTCGCTGATGCCGCCGCCCCCCTCCTCAGCCCGGCCGTGCAGTCCGGACAGGGTGGCCAGAAGGGACTGAAGGGACTTTGCCGCGCCGGGGCTCTGGCGATTCGCCCGAGTTGGCTGGACCTCGCAGTGCAGAGGCTGCCGACTGAGCTTGCCCGGCAGAAGAGATGGAGGGGGGGGCGGGGGAGTCTGTAAATACCGGGGGCCGGATTGAGGACCCTGGGGGGCCGTATCCGGCCCGCGGGCCGTAGTTTGAAGACCCCTGTCCTAGTTTATTTTCTTTTAGCAGTTAGCATGTACTGTCAGAAGGCTCCTTATTTACATTCTTGTTGAGCTCATCTAGATTGGTACTAATTGTCTCTTTTCAAAGTGCTAAGTGCTAAGCTCTTTCTCGGGTGTTAATGTTTCTGTTATCTATGAATCTTCTGTCTGCAGCAGTTTTAGGTTTTTCACTATATCAATGTTCAACAGTCGTAGTTATATGTTTAGCAGGAATATGTGATAAACTGTGCATCATATCTCTCAAACTTTCTGCAGTAATAATGTTGCTTATATTTCAAGATGATGGCATTCCCTGTGGATATGTTGAACAGCTACAGTCATGAGGACTTGAAGAACTCTGCACAAGACTACTTGTCCAGCTTTCGGTGTGGGCGTCCAAATAGTCCTGAATTCTTGCCCCTGCCAGACCATGGCAAAGTAAGAACCAGCAAGTACCTTAGTTCCACTTTTCTTGATATACTTGTATATTTAAAATATTTAAAATATCCAGACCACAGCTATTGAATTACATCACTATTTTAGCAAAGCTTTTATATTTTCCAAATTCCTCTTTGTGTGTAAAGCTCTACTTTTTTTTTTTACATTTTTTTTTCTTTTTTGTAATTTGGTTTGAATTTGGGTGTCAGTGTCTGTTTTCTGCTTCTAGGCAATGGATCTGTATGCATTAAGTAATTTAAAAAACCAAAACCAACCCTTAAAATCTCAACCAAGGAATCAAACTCTTTTCTAAAAACGCTAACTCACATAGTCACAAAAAACTATCACCATAACTAAGGGGTTCATGATTTATTGAAGCTAACTGGCACTCTCTATATTTCAGTCCTTCAGTGATCTTCATGGTTGGGTTCAATTCTTGATCAGCAGGTTTCACTAATTTTAGAAGTGATTCTTTTCTTTTTATCTTAAATATTCCCTGCTGTTGTTGGGCGCTCTCGTAGAGGCTGGCTGTGACACTTCATGCTTTAAACACTTATCCCTTGAATGATAAGTTAGTCAATGTTGGTTCTGTCTAGATGAGCATTTCTAAAAGAACTAGTACCAATAAAAGCAATGGTGTGTAACTGTAATGAAAAATAAGTGAGCTGAGAGGATTCCTGTGGGAACAAAAGGTCAGTGCTGTGGATTCCTTGGCAGAAGCAGTCTTGAGTACTTTCCTGCATTTCTGCAGGTGCTGTATACTTAAATAGTTGCCTGTATTAACATCATTGTTTGTGACATAGCATATCATAATCTTAAATAGGGTAAGCAAGTCTATTTACCACACCATTAATACCTGTCTAGTTTTTATGCATTAATTAAATATTGAAAATGTGTGAATTTCAATATAAAAATGCATTTTCGCAAAGGTCCTCAACTCCTGAAAGGTGGATTGATTTGACTCTTCTCATGTTGTTCCTAAGGGAAAGTCAAGCAGACAAATTTGGAATTACTAAAATGTATGCAATTTAAGGGAAGAAAACCCCTTTGAATCCAGCCTTCCCAACTTGACATGTTAGGGCTCATGTCAACAAAGAGTAATTTTGCTTGTGCCAGTTTGTTTCTGTGCCTGACTCCCTGCTTCTTTCTTCTGTCAGTTTTGAGAGCTTGGGTAGCTGGGGCAGTTGAAGTGAACATACTGCTGGCTCTTTGCACACCTTACTTCAGTTGTGCACATAAATGCAAACTGCTGACAGCAGAGAGCTGTAACAGTATAAATTGCTGTAGCTAAATCTGCCAAAGCTTGAGAGTCAGAGCTCTCTATAATGTAGTCTGTCTTTAAGAAGAAAATGTCTAAAGGGCGGGCCAAGGTCTGATTCTTGTCTTTTACAGTTAACTGTTAAGCACTCAGTTTTCAACATTTGTCTTGCTTACCCTGCTAAACGTTCTCTGTATATTTTACTAATGTTGTATTAGCAAGAGTCTAATGAAGTATTGTACATTCTTGTTCCAGGTTCCTATTAGCTTGTCAACTGTGGGCTTCGTTCCTCTTTATGGTGGAGAGCAGACACACAAAGTTCTTGCTTTGTTTACACCGGAGGACCTGCACACAGGTTTTATTTTAAGACTGAATTCTCTGTGTGTGTTGCTGTTTTTTTCTGTGACAAATACAAGTAACCAGGCCCTTGCTCATTCCATGCTAGTGTAGCTCATAACTTTGCCACTTTTGCATTTGTTCGCTGTCTTCTTGTTCTCATACTATTCTTGTTGTGGATTCATATACACAAGTGATAAAATATTGCTCTCTAATCAGAGTAGAACTGGACCCCCTGAATTCAGAAGTTATGTAGAAAATAACGTGGTGCTCATCTGAATCCAAGTACATGTGTTTCTTGATAGCTTTATGTACACCTCACCTCTCCAAAAGGGGTTTATTGGGCATTCATAGAATCTAATTAGTTGCCCATGAATTTAGATGCTCTTTATTAGCAGTGGCTGATCAGCATCAAGTGTAAATTTGTCTTTACCTTCAGAACCTAACATAGCTCTGGCCAAGGTGACATCTCACCATTTCTTTGGTTGGTTTTTTTTTCTTCCCTTTCTCCCTTTCCAGTCCTTCATGTTTTCTTCTGTTTCTATATAATGCTATGTATATGGTTACTAAGTTTGCCACAAATACCTGTGGATCAAACTCTTCCTGATTGCCAGTGATGTGGCCATCAGCCTTTTTACATTCATCTGGCTCCCTAAAACTTACACAGTTTCAATATTGAATAGTGAATGCTGTACCGCTTATGTAAAGGATGACGCACTTGTTTAGTTAAAAGTCAGGAAATGTCCAAGGACCCTTATTGTCACATGACGGATGCACAGACTGCTAAGTCCTTGGGTTGGTTATCTTTAGAAGGGACATTTGGTCTTAGATTCCTGTTGTACATGTAACGTGGCGAAGACGGAGACTTTAAACATGGCCACTGAGGAATAGAGTCTGCGCAGAGACAACTCCTCTAGGACATTGCGCAGGCACGAGATATGTAAATGAATTCTCAGAATTGTAAGGAATATGTAAACGATTTCTTGGAAAACTAATGAATAGGTATGAGTAGCCTGTATAAAGGGGGGACTGAAAAGCCCCCTCGGTGTGCATGACTTTGGTGGAGTGATCCCCCATGCACCCAGTGCTGCCGAATAAAGATAACCTCCGCTCGCCTGCATATTGCTGACTGATTCTTCAAATCAATATCCATTGACAACCCAAAATTAAAATAGATGTATGAATGAGACTCTTCTTGGCAGGCCCAGTTTTTATTGGAAGGAGGTTTGGAGCACAGTGATACCGTTCCTGTATATCATGATGCGAAAAAACTGCATTTGGTTTTATTGTTCTCAGTTTTCAAACAAATTTTGGACCAGGGAGTGCTTGTGGTGGGCTGACCTTGGCTGGCTGCCAGGTGCTCACCAAGCCACTCTATCACTCCCCCTCCTTAACTGGACAAGGAGAGAAAAATATGACAAAAGGCTTGTGGCTCGAGATAAGGACAGGGAGATCACTCACCAATTACAATCACAGACAAAGACCAGACTCAGTTTGGGGAAATTAGTTTAATTTATTACCAATTAAAAGTCAGAGTAAGGTAATGAGAAATAAGAACAAATTTTACACCTTCTACCACCACTCCTCCCCCTCCCTCTCCCTTCTTTCCAGGCTCAACTTCACTCCTGATTTCTCTAGCTCCTCCCCCTGAGTGGTGCTGAGGGACAGGGAATGGGGGTTGTGGTCAATTCACATGCTGTCTCTGCCACTCCCTCCTCACTCCAGCGTGGTGTCTCTCCCATGGAATACAGTCCTCCACGAACTTCTCCAATGTGGGTCCTTCCCAAAGGCTGCAGTTCTTCACACACTGCTACAGCATGGGCCCTTTCCACAGGGTGCAGTCCTTCAGAAACAGACTGCTCCAGCATGGGCATGTTATCTGGGGAATGAAAAACCCATCTACACAAAGCAGATAAGCAGGCACTTCCTTATTGCAGCGCTGGGTACTAGGTGGAATCTCCACAAATCAAGCACACCTGTGCCGATTTTACCGTTACATTTATATGCAAAAATTACAAGGTAGTACACTCCCAACCAATAACCAATTGGTTAGTAATTTGCATATCATTATAATATCTGCTGTGTCATTCTTTTCTGTTACTATGCTTGTGCAGAGGAAGGGTCTTCACTTGGGCAAGGGTCTTCACCTGGGCAAGGGTCTTCTTGACCTGTGGGTGTGTTCTTTAGTATTATAATGAGGGTAGTTCACTTTGGGATACGTTAAAAGTAAGTTTTGTTGCCAAGTTGGCCAGCTATATATCTACCTTGCCAAGTTGTCCAATAACTCATCCTATACACAGTAGAACCCAGGTGCTCTGGTTATGGTCTAGAGAGTAGAAGACTAAGGTTACTATGGTCTATAGAATAGGGACTTCAAGTAACACAGCCTCGGATAACAAACAGAAAAGCAATCCATACATCATTGGTTAATAAGTACTAACATAATGCTAACACAGAGGTTAACTTCTTAAAATCAAGATGTTCCTATAGCTGTTTTACAAACAAACACAAAATATAGAATGATTCAGTAAAACTTAAGATACTTTGCAAGAGGCCCTTTCCACAGGGTGCAGTCCTTCAGAAACGGACTGCTCCAGCTTGGGTCCCCCATGGGGTCACAAGTCCTGCCAGAAAACCTGCTCCGGCTTGGGGTCTTCTCTCCATTGGGTCACAGGTCCTGCCAGGACCCTACTCCAGCGCAGGCTCTCCACAGGGTCGCAGCCTCCTTTGGGCACATCCACCTGCTCTGGCGTGGGGTCCTTCACAGGCTGCAGGTGGATATTTTCTCCACTATGGGCCTCCATGGGCTGCAGGGGGACAACCTGCCTCACCATGATCTTCACCATGGGCTGCAGGGGAATCTTTACTCCGGAACCTGGAGCACCTCCTCCCTCTCCTTCTTCGCTGACCTTGGTGTCTACAGAGTTGTTGCTCTCACATATTCTCACTCTTCTCTCTTCCAGTTGCTGTTGGACAGTGTTTGAGTTTTGGGGTTTTTCCCCCTTCTTAAATATATTATCACAGAGGTGATACCGCCATTGCTGATTGTCTCAGCGTTGGCCAGCAGCAGGTCTGTCTTGGAGCAGGCTGGCATTGGCTGTATTGGACATGGGGGAAGCTTCTAGCAGCTTCTTACAGAAGCCACCCCTGTAGCCCCCCTGCTACCAAAACCTTGTCACACAAACCCAATATAGCATTGCATGTGGGTCTGTGTGTGTGTGTGTATAGCACCACATATGTTGTGCTAAGGTAGTAAGAGCTGTGTTAAATTTAGTGCCAACTAGAAGATGCTTAACTTGGTTACTACAGTGTTATTCCTAATTGTTTATCAGCTTTAATGAATATGTTTTGTTTTGGAATGGTAAGAATCACTAACTTTATTTCCCCTTGTTTCTTTCAAGCTGTAGCCCTGTATCTTGCTGACCAGTGGTGGTCAATTGATGACATTGTGAGAACATCTGACCCTTCTAGAGAGGGGCTTCAGCAGGTAAAGTGCTCCAACATTCACCTAGCAATTATTCTTATCCTTCAAGATAATGGCAAGTAATGGCAAATAGCTAGTGTGTGAGATGTTAATGTTTTCATTTCTTTCAGAAATGAGTTAGCTGTCTCATGTCAAAAGCAAGGTCAATGGGAATAGAGGAAATGTTTACTAGGTGAAGGGTTGTGAAGATGGTGTCTAGAGAAAGAGGGACTCTTGTACAGTAGCTTCATATGCAAGCTATTTATATGTTAATGATGTTAAGAAGAGGTTTTTTCTTTACTTTTTCGAACATAGTATGTCTGATTGTATTGAAACGTCTTAGTAGAGTGGTGCATTCTATCATAGCAGTGCCTATCGGCCTTATCAGGAGACTAGTAAGCTAAAAATATTGAAAGGAACCTGTTTGATAGAGGCAAGTTGGAGCTGGTGGCCTGCAAGTTGCCTGGTATCGACTTTATTGCTCATCATTGAGTTGTGTTACCATTGCTGACACCTATATAGTATGGAGTTTTGATTTCTTCCAAAACTGGAAACCTGTATTTTTCCAGGAGTGTAATTCATACCTGGGTGCTCATCCTTGATTTTTGTATTTATATTTACTCTAGAGTGAGTTTGGCACATAGCCTTGTTTTCTGTGTGCTTCATAATGGTAGGATGGTGAGTAAATCAGGAAAGCTGAGTCTCTTACAGGTAGGGTAGCTGAGACTTTGGGCATTTGAAAGAGAGAGCACTTGTTTTCTCCATTCTTCCTTCACAGTGAGTAGGATAGTGGTGAACTTAAATTTCATGTGTAAAATGAAGCCTGCAGAAGAGAGAAAAGGATATTGAATTCCTTGTTTCATGCCACAGAAACTGTTGTAATTAGTTCTTCTACTGCATCGTGTCCTGTTGTCTTGCCACTCTATCAGCAGTGGTTGAGCGTGCCGAGTCCTGCTACCCCATGAGGCTCATTGTTTCTTCTTTGTAGGACTCCAATTACCTGCTAGCCTGGGAAATCTGAGGCTTGCATACTGCTATTTTATGTGGTGAATGATTCTTAAATCCCAAAATAGTTTTGAGTTAAAATCAAAGCATTCCTCCCACTACCCCACTCCTAGCACTTCTCTCAGCTTTTAGCCATTGGATTGTGAGTGACGTTGAAGTTGCGAAATATCCTCTGTGTATGGTAGCGCTTTATACTTCACCTATTGCTATGGCTTCAGAGCATCTCCTGAGTCTCAACCAAACCCCAGAGCTTCATCTTGCCTTAGCACTTACAGCTTCTCTTGACTCAGTCTGTCACCAAAATCGGGAATAAGAAAACTCCTTGACACCAATGTAGCATTAAGAAGCAGGCATTCTTTATTACAGTGCCGGATGCATGAGGGTTTGTTCTGCCTAATTTGCATGGCTTCCTTCTCTCAGGTAGCTCTTTTTGTGCAGTACATGTATACATATTCAACAAACTTCCCAGAAAAGACATACATATTAATGAGATTACCCAAAACTAATTATAATATTCACCCTCTCCCTCGCACATGCCCAATTGTCCAGAGCGGGAGTCTTTGGTGGTCTCAAGAGTCTGCAAATCTGCCCACTGCTCTATTCAGTTGGCCAGAGTTCTCCTTTGTAGTCCCCATATACAGCCTTAAATCAGGTCATGTCGGTCTCTTACTCTTTCTTGGCCTGGAATCACTGGCCTTGGGGTGGTTTTCCTTCATCCTCCAGGGCTACCCCTTTGTTAGAACCTGAATTCATTGCTTGCAAGCATACAAAGATTAGTTTCAAACAATCAAGGTACCTTAACACTAACTGTTCAAACCTGGGATGCATGACTACTTCTAAATTCTTAAGATTAAACCTTAACCCTCCCATAACATGTCTGCAGCTGTGTTAGCTGGCAACTTTGAAAAATAAGGTCCCTGATGCGTGAGTACCAACTAAACTGACCACTCTTCTAAAATGTTTTTCTGTGTTTCCTTAGGTGAAGTCTGTTGGAGAGAGGGTGGTTCTCTATGTTCTGAATCGAATTATCTATCGGACACGAGAAATAGCAAGAAATGAGATCCCATTTCTCTGTCACGGTAGCAACGACTATGCTAAGATCATGTGGAAAAAAGGAGAGGCCATTGGGTTCTATTCTGTTAAACCTGCAGGTAAAACAGTTGTGTATTGTAGGATTTGAGGGGGTGGAGGGAGGTAGATAGGGAGCTTGTTTGACAAATATTGTGTAGTTAACTTTACATGGGTAGTCTACAAATAGACTTTACAGCAGTAGGGTTGAGTGTTTATGGGTAAAGAATCAGGGGGAGGGCCAACAAGGCGGATATCCTGGTGGGAATCTATTACAGACCACCCAACCAGGATGAAGAGACAGATGAAACATTCTACAAGCAACTGGGAAAGGTCTCAAGACTGTTAGACCTTGTTCTCATGGGGGACTTTAACCTACCAGATCTCCACTGGAAATACAATACAGGAGAGAGGAAACAGTCTGGGAGATTTTTGGAGTGTGTGAAAGACAACTTCCTGACGCAGCTGGTCAGTGAGCCAACCAGGGGAGATGCCTCGCTGGACCTGCTGTTTACAAGCACGGAAGGACTGGTGGGCGATGTGATGGTGTTGTGGTTTAACCCCAGCTGGCAACCAAGCACTATGCAACTCCTTGCTCACTCTCCCCACAGTGGGATGGGGGAGAGGATCAGAAGAGTAAAAGTGAGAAAACTTGTGGGTTGAGATAAAGACAGTTTAATAAGTAAAGCAAAAGCTGTGCATGCAAGCAAGGAATTAGTTCACTACTTCCCACCAACAGGCAAGTGTTCGGCCATCTCCAAGAATGTGCAATGGTTACTTGGAAAGACTAATGCCATAATGCTGAATGTCCCCCCCTTTGTCCTTTTTCCCCCAGCCTATATATCCAGCATTACATTCTATGGTATGGAATATCCCTTTGGCTAGTTCGGGTCAGCTCTCCTGGCTGTGTCCCCTCTTGCTGGCAGGGCCCAAGAAACCGAAAAGTCCTAAAGTCCTTGACTTAGTATAAACATTACCTAGCAACAACTAAAACCATCAGCGTGTTATCAGCATTGTTCTCACACCAAATCTAAAACACAGCACTGCACCAGCTACTGATAACAAAATTAACTCTATCCCAACTGAAACCAGGACAGGTGGTCAGAGGATGGCTTCATCATAGCAATCATGAGATGATAAGAGTTTTCGGTTCTTGGAGAAGTAAGGATGGGGGTCAGCAGAACCACTACCTTGGACTTCCAGAGGGCTGACTATGGCCTGTTTAGGAGCCCAGTTGACAGAGTCTCTTGGGAGATGATTCTGAAGGGCCAAGAGGTCCAGGAAGGCTGGACGTTCTTAGAGAAGATAGTCTTAAAAACACAGGAACAGGCCATCCCCACGTGCTGAAAGATGAGCCAGCGAGGGAGAAGACTGGCATGGCTGAACAGAGAGCTTTGGCTGGAACTCAGGGGAAAAAAGGAGAGTTTGCCACCTTTGGAAGAAGAGGCAGGCAACTCTGGAGGACTATAAGGACATCAGCAGGTTATGCAGGGTGAAGATAAGAGAGGCAAAAGCCCAGTTAGAACTCAGGCTGGCCACTGCCATAAAAGATAACAAAAAACGTTTTTACAAATATATTTGAAACAAAAGGAGGGCCAAGGATAATCTTAATCCTTTATTTGATGCAGTGGGGAACATTGCCATGTAGGATGAGGAAAAGGCTGAGGTACTTAATGCTTTCTTTGCCTCAGTCTTTAATAGCAAGACCAGCTTCCCTCTGGGTACTCAGCCCCCTGAGCTGGAAGACAGGGATGAGGAGGAGCAGAATGAAGTCCTCACAGTCCAGGAGGAAATGGTTAGTGACCTGCTACTCCACTTAGACATGCATAAGTCTATGGGGCCAAATGGGATCCACCCGGGGATACTGAGGGAGCTGGCATAGGTGCTCGCAGAGCTGTTCTCCATCATTTATCAGCACTCTTGGCTTACTGCAGAGGTCCCAGAAGCCTAGAAGTTAGCTAATGTGGCACCTATCTACAAGAAGGGCAGGATGAAGGATCCAGGGAACTACAGGCCTGCCAGCCTGACCTCGGTGCCAGGGAAGGTTATAGAGATCATCCTGAGCGCCATCAGGCAGTATGTGCAGGACAACCAGGGGATCAGGCCCAGCCAGCATGGGTTTATGAAAAGCAGGTCCTGCTTGACAAACCTGATCTTCTATGACAAGATGACCCACTTAGTGGACGAGGGAAAAGCTGTGGATGTTATCTTCCTGGACCTTAGTAAAGCCTTTGACATCATTTCTCACAGCAGTCTTCTTGAGAAACTGGCTGCTCATGGCTTGGATGGGTGTACTCTACGCTGGGTTAAAAGCTGGATGGATGGCAAGCCCAACAAGTGGTAGTAAATGGAGTTACATCCACCTGGCAGCTGGTCACAAGTGGTGTTCCCCAGGGCTAAGTATTGGGGCCAGTTCTGTTTCATGTCTTTATCAACAATCTGGATGAGGGGATTGAGTGCACCCTCAGAAAGTTTGCAGATGACACCAAGTTGGGCAAGGGTGTTGATCTGCTTGAGGGTAGAACGGCTTTGCAGAGGGTTCTGGACAGGCTGGATCGATGGGCCGAGGCCAATTGTATGAGATTCAAGAAGGAAAAGTGCTGGGTCCTACCCTTGGGTCACAACAACCCCACACAATGCTACAGGCTTGGGGAAGAGTGGCTGGAAAGCTGCCTGGTGGAAAAGGACCTGGGGGTGCTGGTTGATGGCTGGCTGAACATGAGCCAACAGTGTGCTCAGGTGGCCAAGAAGGCAAATAGCATCCTGGCTTGTATCAGAAACAGTGTGGCCAGCAGGACAAGGGAAGTGACTGTCCCCCTGTACTCGGCACTGGTGAAGTTGCACCTCAAATACTGTGTTCAGTTTTGGGCCACTCACTTCAAGAGGGATGTAGAGATGCTGGAGCATGTCCACAGAAGGGCAGTGAAGCCAGTGAAGGGTCTGGAGAACAAGTCTTATGAGGAGCATCTGAGGGAACTGTGGTTGTTTAGTCTGAAGAGGAGGCTCAAGGGAGACTTTATTGCTCTCTACAACTACCTGAAAGGAGGTGGTAGGCAGGCGGGAGTAGGTCTTTTCTCCCAGATAAGTAGCGAACAGGACAAGAGGAAATGGGCTCAAGTTATACCAGGGGAGGTTTAGGTTGGATATTAGGAAAAATTTCTTCCCTGAAATGGTGGTGAAGCATTGGAACAGGCTGCCCAGGGAGGTGGTAGAATCACCATCCCTGGAGGTGTTTAAAAAAACGCATAGATGATGTGTTTAGGGACATGGTTTAATGTTGGACTTTTCAGTCCTGGGTTAAAAGTTGCACTTGATCTCAAAGGTCTTTTCCAACCTAAATGATTCTATGATTCTTAGCCTTGCAGGCCTAGTAAGTTGGTGTTTTCTTGAATTCATAAGAAGCGAGACTGCAGTTAAAATTTCTGGCTTAAATACTTGTGTCCTTTAGTAATCTGAGAAAGTTTTTAGATTTCTTCATATTCTACAAAATAGATTTTAAATTGTAGAAATGAGGTATTCCTGAAAGCTTTTTTTTTCTTCCTTTTTTTTTCCCCTGTAGAACAATTTTTTACTGGTGGATTGGTTTATGCTTTGGGTTTGGTTGTTTCTTTTTGTGTTGTTTGCTTTTGTGTTTTTTTTTTTTTCCTAGCTCCAGAATGCAGAGATCCTGTTTATCTGAAATTATTGTAGCATCAGATGTCATCACTGAAACACTTTTATAGCATTACAACATAGAAACTTTGCTTACAGGCACAAGATTCAGCTATACTTGGTGGTAACTAAAAGATTCCCTTTACTTCCACACATGCATTCCCTCAGAGATTACGGTTTAGCTAGCAGGTTTATGTCATTAACAGTACAGATTTTCTGTTGTTTTTGGGGTTTTTTTTCTAAAACATTATAATTTCCCTTTAGTTATTTTAGACTTAATTGTGTTTTTCATTTTTTACTGAATAAAATCTGATATTTGAGTAGGCTGTTTAACATGTTGATAGCACTTTGTAGAATATCAACTTTTGGATCAAGAAGAAACAGTCTAGCACTTTTGTTTGATCTCTAGAGGGGGTTTATGAATTCAGGATTAATGGTGATACTGGAGGCTCGCTGGAGACTTCCCCCATCTGACATACATATATGCCTTTGCAAACTGTTAAAAATACAGTAGTAAACTGTCCGGATCACTGACCTGTTCTGGTCTGTCAATCAATATAGGAAAGCAACCAGCTGATTTGTTCTGATTGTCTTTGTTATATTTTTGTGGATTTTTTTAAAAAATAAATGATGCATTGCATAATTTGTATAATTCTCAGTATTATTTTTAATGTAAAAAAAATGCTGTAGCATGGTGGTCACAAAGCAGTATTTGCATTGCAGTGGCTTTTGTTGTGGCCTTATAAAGCTGGAAATTAGAGTAGTGGTTCTATTTTTAGTCTAGAATGGGGACGCTTGTTTACGTGTCACTGAAGTTTTGCTATACTCATGCTTGTTTGTTATAGTTTTTATGATGCTCTCCCATTTACTTGTCCTGAGTTAGCAAACACCGAAGGCA
Organism: Falco naumanni; assembly: GCF_017639655.2. Taxonomy (NCBI): domain Eukaryota; kingdom Metazoa; phylum Chordata; class Aves; order Falconiformes; family Falconidae; genus Falco; species Falco naumanni. Next base: position 19,104,732 of record NC_054079.1, read on the forward strand.
TTATCGATATTTCTCCCATGTTTGATTGTGTGTCGTATTGTCTAAATGAGTAGCCCATACGGAGAAAGGCAACTCTGGATACAGATGGTTAGGAAAGAGTGGTGGAGCTTGACTGGTATTTCAAAAGGTACCCAAGTAATGTAACCTCTCTGCCCACATTTTCCTTGTTTGATAAATGATAAGTATGTTCATTGGTCTCAAAAGTACAAGGTTGTGAAGACAAAATATGTTGTATAGACTGTATGCTTCTCTTTGGCCTTGTCAGAGGAAAGGGCTATATTTTTATTATTATTTTTTATTTTTTTATTATTCACACTGACTGGCAAAATGAGGGCCTGAAAATGGATTGGATAGTTGACATGCTATCTTAATGGCATTATATGGCATCACTTTGTTCACCACTGAGTCCATAAGCTACCCTTTGAATCCTCTGATGCTGAAGTACGTATGTGTTGTGACAGTCTGTTTCATCTTCATTTAATTATGGATAATGTATTATTTATGGGAGAATTTCAATGTAAAGCATCCTAGGATTTTTTTGTGCTTTCATTTAAAAAATTGGAATTATTGTTTCAGTCCTTAAACAAGAGCTGAATTGTAGTCTTCATATTTGTCCTGAGGAGTTATATAATCTACATAAACACGCAAGTCAAGCATTTTATTGTCTCCTTTTCCCTCCTCCCTTTTTCAGCTTCATTTTTAGTATGGTTTTCCTATGGCATTGTATAGTTGGATTTCAAAATGATCCTTTCCTCTCTATCTCTGCTGTTCTTTTCTGGTATTACTGGACTGCTTTAGCAGACTCTTTCAAACATATTAATCTATGATATATCTTGGCATCATTATATGGAGCCTGCCCAAAGACCAATAAATGTCTGTTAGTGATTATTTATTTTTATAATTGTAATATAACTTTTTATATTTATGACTAATAATACAGTTTGATGTAATTTTTATAAATTATAAAGGTCTTTATCTGAATATGCTAAAATACATGTGGCAATATGTCAATGCTGAAGTACTAATGGATTTCTTATCCCCTCCCCCCCTATTATTTCAGGAAGTATTTGTAGCTCTTCTCTTACTCAGACTTATCGGCTGCCAGTGCTAGACACAATGTTTGTAAGAAAGAAACATCGTGGGAAAGACTTTGAGCTAATTGTGTTGGAAGATTTTGTGGATTCCTTTACTGATGACGCTCTTGGCCTACGATACCCACTGTCATCCTTTGTGTACATAGGCAAGCTCTTTGATTTATTCTTCTGTTTTTCTTTGTGTGTTCTTTATGTGTCCAAATGAGTGCTGTTGTTCAAGCTTCATGTTTGTGGCTGCATCCTCAGTTTTTGTATTAAATGTCCTGCTCTTCAGTGAAGGTTAAAAATCCTGTTTTGTTGAAGACGGTTTCCTGATTAGATTTTAATCCTCTGTGTGAGGTTAGGTTATTGGATCTCTGTTGGCTTTCTGCTAATGTTCAGTTTACCACTATATATCCCCCCCCCCCAGCCCCAAGACTCTAGAGTGGGCTGAATTGTCTTTGTGTATGATCTCCTAATGTACATCTTCATAGCACCTTTCTCTTGCTCACTCCTAAGCCTCACAAGGTCATTTAATTCAGTCTTTCTCAGAACTTCTGGTCAAGTGGACATACTAGGCTATTTTAATGTGGGTATAAGAAAGCACAGTTCTAATATACAAGGAAAACACTTATGACTCTTCTATTAACAGCCCAAGAAGGTTATGTCAGCTAGGAAATGACACACATTTTGGAAACTATGTTGCTTGGGACTGTGTTCAGGCAAGAAGCATTTCCTTTGTCCAGTTTCTCAAGGCCTACTCTTAGGCTATCTGTCAGGCTTCCTTCTATTTAACATTTTCATCTGGCCTTCTTACTTAGGCACTGGAAACTTTCTGCTTTTCCAGGTACCACTGTCTGCTATTGGATCTGTCTAGACCTGGTTGGTCAGGCTTCAACCAGCAAACTGTCTTGAGCAGAATTTAATAACTAATCCATTTCCCTGACCAAGGAATGATATGGCAGGCATCTTGTCCACTGAGATTATGCATCAATAGTGAATCAGGTGAAAAATGGTAGTTTTCCTTGTAGCTACTACAGAACATCAAAACATTCCTATCCACTGGATGTTTAGTATGTGTATTGAGAGGAAAGAGGTGGAGGGCTACCAGAGAAGAAAATATTCCAAAAGTGAACAGTGAGTAGATGACAAACCATGCAATGGCAATGTGTTTGTGTTCTCAAAGAGTGCTTTTCACAAGCGGCTATAGTATGAGGCAACTAAAATCACTTGACTACATCCTCCATCTTAAGAGCCCTTGCCATCCTGGTTGGGTCTTGTGATTGGCAGGGACAGTGACCAGTGAAGTTGTGAAACTCCAAAGTGGGCGCTTAGAGAAGAAGAGAAAAAAGCCCCATCTATCTTTGTTTGCAGTTTAAGGTAATAATGGAAAGTGCTTAAACCTGAAGAAAGGATTTATTGAGAAGGATGACTAGGTGTAGGGTGAAGCAATATTATGTTTATTTGAGACTGGACAGTTTTGTAGATCAGTTCTTTCTGTGGTGGTTTATGTGTATGATGGAAGATTGCAAATTTGATTTCAGATAAACTTTAAAAACTGAGGTACAGCTGAGTATATAGTGTATATATATATACTATATAGTAAGATGTGTTTTCTCATGTTTGTTCAGCTTGTAAGCACTATCTTGAGAAGCACCCTGGGCATCATAACCTTTTGTGGGAAGTGGAGGGAGCAGGATATTGGTTCCAGAGAAAACCTGTTACCACTGCATTGCAAAGGGAAAAGCTCAGAATTGCAGGTATGGATGCTTTGTTTTGTTTTCTGATACTTTGTAAAAGTTGTACTGTAGATTGTTCGACAGTGACTTCTGTGAACATTGCCCATGGAAACTAGCAGAAAGATTTTAATTTGTCCTGAGATCAGTGAGAATCATATTTGGAATGGTTAATTGTTATATAAAGGTACTATAATTTTCCTTTTCCCTGTTTCCTCTTTTAAAACTTAACAGCAGAGGTGTCTGAGAAAGAAAATATGAGTTTGCAAGCAGAGGATTATTTTCAACAGTCTGCAGCAGAATCTGAAGTAAGTGGACAAAAGACTGAGCTAGAAACATGTCTAAGTGTGGGTACACAGACTGTTTTCCATATATTAAAAAGACTTGAAAGCTTTAAAGAGTTTTCTATAATCATATAATGTATCTTGTCCTGTTCTTCTGACTGTAATTACCTGTTCTTTATATTCAGTAAATATTTTTAATTTCTACAAAATAATGCATTTCTGAAATTAAAAAATGTTTTCAGCAGATTAGGATGTTTGATCAACTGCATGTTATGCTTGCTTTATATTTCTACTGCAAGTTCTCAAAGAACAGTCCTGGGTTATGCAAGAGAGCTTGTACTTTTCATATCTCTTCACTTTGTCTAAGTAGCAGCCAGTCTGACAGAGCCCATGGTTTTATTAGAGGCATCACCAGAAAGTGATACCTCTTTTTTTGGATTGCTTTGTTGCTAAAAAACCCATAAAATATAAGAAATGCTTTTTAACCATCTCATTATAATTGAATTGGCTCAAGTCTGCACTATATATAAAGACAAATGCTTTTGTTACTTTTTGGGTGATTGTTATGCTTTCCACTGATGTAACACCGAGGACTAAACTGGGGTTAAAAATACTTTTTTTTTTTTTTGTGGGGGGGAAGGGAGGAGGAATATGTCCCCCTATGAATGTAGAGGGTTCTGTCACACCTGTCAGGGTCTAGTAATTTGAGCTGTTTGCTAGCAGTTTAGAGAATGAGAGTTTTTCAACTGGCTCTGAGATTAAACTGTCTAGAAAGGTTATTGAACAGTATAGTCATCATAAGAGTGGAGAGAATGAGGAAAAGTGTTTATAGAAGTGCACATTCACATCACAGTTCAATACAATGGGAAGTGTTTAGCTTGCATTCAGAGTTATACATTGACCATATAGGAGGATTGCAGCTTCCTTTGTACATATTTGAAATCTCAACCACATTTCAGCTACATATGGATATGTGGTCATGAATACATTTCTCTTAGAGGAACAGCTTCATAATATTCTGTCTCGTTTGCATTCTGAGGCCACACAGAATGTGCCTGAGAAAAACTTGTAGCTCCAAATACAGTGAGGATGGATTTGTGTGCTTCAGGACTGTCTGTAGTATTCACATGACCATACTCTCATAGAAGTCAATGCTTTAATTAAAAATAGGAAATAATGGTTGAATTGGTACTCTCGGCTCTTCGTATCTGAACTTTAGATTTGAAATGTAAATCAAACGTCCCTTTTCCCAGATGAGGGAAATCAGCGTTTCCCAAAGCAAAACTGACAGCAAAGTAGTGATGTTTTCAGTCTTTAAATGATCAGAAGCAACAACTCATAGTTATCTTTAATTTGTAACAGTGTCTTGAGCATCATCACTGGGTTCTAGATTCAGATTCCAATAATGATAGTATCAGCAAAATGACCTCAAAAATTTATGTTTTGGTTGTAAAGCTACATCGATATACTTGGAGAAAATAGAAGAGGATATTATTAGTTCTTAGGCTTTTTGTGGCTGTGAGTTAAGAACTCAAGCCCTGACTCTCCTCTTCTTCCAGAAGAGGAAGATGATAGATACCAAAGTGTTCCAAATCCTCATAGCTTGGTAGAATTGCTGGCAGCTCTCTTCTTGGCACCTGCACTATCTGTAATGAGCTCTGCAATGCTTTGAAAATTGTTGGACCACTAAACAAAAATAAAACACCTCACGTTCCTCCCAACCAGAAAAAAAACTTTCCCCAAATTACATTTTCACCTTTCACTTAGTGCTCCCTATTTTTGTGTGTTTTGATGCTAGAATGATTTATCATTAGCCTACAAATTCTTATGTATTTAGAGCTTACCTGAAACTATTTCAGGCACCAGAATGTAGATATGGCCACTTGTTTCTGGCCTTCTTGGGTAGTACTGGAAGTACTTGAACCACTAAGTTCTGTTTTTTTCCTTGTCTGATCTCTCTCTTCTAGGTTTCTTTTTTCCTTTCTTTTTTTGTCTTCTAAGATAACCCATGGGCTGTCATATTTTATTACCTGCCACAATAGAAATAAGACTATGTCCTGGTTTCAGCTGGGATAGAGTTAATTTTCTTCCTAGTAGCTGGTGTAGTGCTGTGGTTTGGATTTAGGAGGAGAATAATGTTGATAACACACATGATTTTAGCTATTGCTAAGCAGTGTTTACGCTAAGTCAAGGACTTTTTGGCTTCCTCACACCACCCCACCAGCGAGTAGGCTGGGTGGCACAAGAAGCTAGGAGGAGACACAGCCAGGACAGCTGATCCAAACTGGTCAGAGGGATATTCCATACCATATGACATCATGCTCATTGTATAAACTAGGGGGAAAGCTTGCTGGGGGCTGATCGCTGCTTGGGAACTAGCTGGGCATCAGTTGGTGAGCAATTGCATTGTGCATCACTTGTGTATTCTAATTCTTTTATCATTGTTATTACTATTACTACTGTTATTATTATTGCTTCCTTTTCTGTCCTATTAAGTTGTATTTATCTCAACCCATGAATTTTACTTTTTCCCCTATTCTCTTCTCCATCTCATTGGGGGGGGTGTGTGGAATGAGCGAGTGGCTGTGTGGTGTTTAGCTGCCTGCTGGGTTAAACCACAACAGGCTACAAAATAGAATACAAGCATAAAAATAAAACTATCCTAATAAATTTTGTCAACTACTGTAGTACAGTCCCCTGGGTTTATACATAAAGGAGGAGAGAGAAAAAAAAGAAAAAAAAAAGTCTTCTAGCATTTAATTCTGTGAACACCTGTTATAAACTGAGTGGTTAGGAAAAAGTTGGTAGCATTGTTTATAATGTCAGGTTAATTTAAAGTCTTATCTTCTATGTTGAGGCCAGAATTAAAATGCAGAAAAAAATAGTCATGCTTGTGGTAAAGAAGATAAAAAATATTTAATCTTTTGGGAGATAAGATACATACCTATAAGTATCTTAAATTTAGAATGGTGATAGCAGCTCTTCCATAGGAATATTACTATGAAAGAGTGCTTTAGAAAGATGCAACCACAGGTAGGGAGATGAAGGTATTTCAGTCAATTCAGAAGTTTTTGGAATAACATTAGCCTTGCTTTTGCTTCACAGGCTGATTCTCAAAAAGGTAAAGAATCAATAGATGTCCATGAAAGCACACCTGAAGGTAAAAATAACCTTGATTATCATTACTGTGATTACTGGGGATTAGTAGCCCAGCAGGCTTTCTTACCACTTTCAAGCTTAGTGTATTCATCTGCAAAGCATATTAAAAAACCCACACTAAAACACCAAAACAAAACAACCCACCAAAAACCCCAAAACCCCCATGCCTTCCTCTAAGGTGCTGAGGCTCAACTCATAAATATTTTGAGGTCTTCAGATAAAATTGTTATGAGTCTTGGTAAAGAGACTATGCATGTATATTCAGAAAATAAGTACCACAGTGAAATGTTTTACTTGCACTCAGTTTCTTTAATGAAACTTGGGGCGGGGGGAGGAATATGTGCAGATCTTACAGACTGCATTTTTTCACTTGCATTTATTTTTTTTTATTTTATTTTTTTCCTCAAGACCCTGACATAACTCCTGTTTCCATTCGGACACGAAGCAGTCATTTAAAACGTCTTCGGATGGGAAAAAATAGCCAGGAATCCGAACCTGAAACTTCCCAAGGAAATGAGGACAATGTTCTTCATGTGTCAGAAAGCAGGTAAAGGAGCCCGTATTTAATTGATTATTTCTTATTTTGTTTGGGCAGTCACAAACTGTCTCCCAGTGTGCTTGCTAATTGGTATTTATTCTGCTTTTTTTCTACTCTAAGTGCTTGATTTTAAAATTGCTGAAAATTGCTTAAAATTGCCTGGTGTGAGAAAGGAAATTGAGACATCACCTAAAGAGTGACTGCACCAAAATGTCTGGTGTCTCTGAAAGCTCAGTAGATATTGGAAATAACAATAAGAAAATGGTGAGGACTGAGGGTGTATGTACAAGGGGATGTGTTCTGTTATAACTGAGTATGCATTGAGGTAAAACCATCCGTATTCATACAGTATAGTTTCTTGCAATAATATGACTGGACATGTATCCACAAATACTGTGTTGTCTCCAGTTTAAAGAATGTTATCTTGTATAATAACCATCCAGTGAGGATGTGAAAAATTGTACCAGTTGTGTTCTATAACAGGTCATACAAGACAGGGCCTGAAGTACTAATTTGGATTGGATTCCATCCAGAAAGCAGAGCTATGCCTATTTAAAATAAATAAATAAATAGATCCTTCCTCCCCCCCCAATAACCCTCACCCCCAATAAACAAACAAAAAAGCACAAACCCTCAAACCCTCATTTTGGGAACTGAAGATGACATGATCATTTTCTGGGAAATCCTTCAAACTTATTCCATTAGCTTTCTTTAAACAGATAAAATTAGGTTTTGGTTTTGTGTGGGTTTTTTGTTTGTTTTTCTTTTCCTGTGAGGCAGAGTTCTTCAGCTAGCTACAGCCTAATTTTTGCATTTAAATCGCCCTGTGGAACTAGAGAGATACAGAATTGCTGTCCTGCACTGTCAGTGTGCTGCCCTAAGCTGGTTCAGAACAGGCCAAATGGCATGGCGTGACTCTGCCACAGGTTGAGAAATTCTTTGCTACTACTACTAATTGGCTACTTGGTATGTGAGAGGACTAGCCTGTTCTTGAACATCAGTATTTTAGTCCTTGCAAGGTGGAGTCAACAAGGTGCCACTACTTTGAACAAGATGGTGCTCATGAGCAGAGCTACAGTGAATCCTGATGGCACCAGGGCAGGATATCAGCTTGATTCTTCCCTTCCATACACATTAGCAAATGGAGCAGGGCCTTCTGTTAGGGACTCTCCTCTGGATTGCCTTCATCTCAAGACTGGCACTTGGGATAAAACGCTCCAATACTGCCTTTATTATGAGATTGTGAAGCAGCCTCCTGCAAATCTATTGTGTGTACATTTTTCTTTGCTTGTATATAATACTTCCAGTACATCTAAGTTTTATCATCTCAAAAATAAATGTTTAAGATGGTGTTGCTACCTACCAGGCGCATCAGAGCTTCATCTTTTAGCTTTTTGCAAATTTAATCTCAAGCTGATTGAATCTTCTTCAGCCTTGATGTGTTTATCACCTTGAATTCTTTTCCAGTTATGGTCTTTGTAATATATGTATATTAAATGTTTATACAAGCATATTTGCTTTTATAGATCCACAATTTTAAACTGTTTCTTCAGTGAGGCTGGGACAGGTTGCTTCCATTCTCACCTCTTTGCAGGTTCCAAATAATTGATTACTGCTTTCTAAATTTAAAATAATAAACTTAAACACATGTCTGACTCTTATTCACAAAATGGAAGTGGGATAGATGTCTTCATTTTATAATTGTCACAGCAATTTTTTTAGTTAATGTATTTTTCCTAATTAGGAGTTGGCTAGTTTTAGATGTGTTTAGTTTTCTGGATTTGTATTTCCTATGGCAAGTATGTGATACAGCAGTAGAAAAATGGTCATGAAAGAATTTCCCTGCTGCTGAGATCACCAAAGTTATGTATTAATGTAAAAGACTTAAAGGTTATATATCTTAAAACCTGCTGCAGGCTGAAACTTCCTACCCACACATTTGAAAGCTCTGAAGACGTAGTAGAAGAACCTGAGGAGAATGCTGTTGAGAATGATGAGGAAATGATTGTTGAAAATGAGGACCGATCTGTATCAGAAATGGAGTCATGTGCATCACCCCCTGAGAAATGGAATGAGGAGGAGGTGAGCTGGATGTGATAATGATAGCAGATAAGAAGTTTGAAATACAGCTACAGTTTAAGTATGGTCCTTGCTGCCTTGATCCACGTGACTATCAACTCTTTGATTATTTTTACATTTTTTTTAACCAATGCTTTGTTGAGAAGTATATCTGAGAAGCTAAAGCTACTTTAGAATTAGTATCAGGGAATATTCCTTTACTTATTTTGAATGATAGAGTTCATAGGATCTTCAGTAAGGCAAATTTCTAGCTTGTCTATCAACCTAACTTTCTTAATTGATTTGTCCTACTCAAATATTGTGGAGAACTGCAGTAGGGTCAAGATCTGATCCAGTATCTCCAATTTTTTTTAAAATAAAAAAATCTCTGAAGATAACTGGTATGCTTTGGTGGCTACTGTTGACTTTTTATTTCTCCCCTTAAAGAAATAATTTATTTCTCCCCTTAAAATCCTGCTTTGATTTTTTAAAATCCATCTTTGGTCTACAAATACTTGTTACCAGCTTGAATTAAAATCTGGGAGTACCCTCTGTGCCTAGCAATACCTCCAGGGTTTTATGTTCTTACTGATTGGTGAGAAAGTGGATCTTATGCTATGTTGGGTTTGTTAACATATGGTTTCAAGGAAGGACTTCAGCATGTGTCCTTGTGAGATGCATAAAAACTACTCGGCTTGGCCCCTAACAGTGTAAGCCATTGTCAGAAACAGTGCAGGTGACAACACCAAGCTGGTTAAGTAGTTGGATAGCTATTCTACGCTAAGCTATACCTTCTTAGTAATTTCTAGGTACCTGAGCTAGCTGCTTCTCAGATAGATCACAGACACACCCACTAGTGTTTGGGAACAATAGTTGGGCATAATCTTGACTTAGAAATGTGATTTTTAGGAAACTCCATCTGAACCTCTTAATGGTGAGGTAACCGAAGAAATTGGTAAGACCTCACTTATGGCTGAAGAGGAAACAGAAAATGAAGTTCTAGGTGGTGAATCAAAATTGCAGTCTGAGAGTCAAGGAGAAGAACCCTTAACATTGTTTGTTCCATTAATCCTGGAGTCTCCAGCAAAACCTTCAGAAGACACTGTATCAGAGGTGAGAGAATTGAAATGAAGTGTCAGGTCGTCTTTCCTTCAGAGCGTACACACCTTGCTGTTTTTTCTTTTCTTAAGTAACAGATAGAAAGTAGCCCCTACCATTATATGAAATTATTGGGAGAAGCAATTATTAGGCCACAAGATATAAGTCCATAAACAGAATATACTAATGTTTCTGTTTTAATACGCAGGAGTAGAGCATATAAGTATGTGATACCAAAAAGAAAGATACGTTGCTCCAGTTTGCCTTGGCAGTAATGAAACAGCTATTTCTCACTAAAATGTTAGTTAGATATGAGTGAAGAGCCACGTCCTTACTTTGTCTAGTAATTCTGCCCTGGTGAACTGTACAAGCAATTAATTAATGGTAAAATACCCTTCTAGAACACAGATTTTGCTGGTTTTTGTTTATAGCGCAAAAGCAGATTGTTATATGCTAGCAAAATGATGATTGTTTCTGTCTAAAGTAAAACAACTTTATTCTCCCCCCGGATTAACTTCAGAATGTTTTTACTGTACCTGAATAATCCATTGAATAATTTGAATTTGAAAATAGGAGAGCAATTCTGGAGATCAAATGCAGTTCACAAAATAGTCTTGTGCAAAAAGGAAGAGAGGACTGGTTTGTTGACTGTGCATGTAGTCATGCTGAATGCTAAAATAGCTTCTGAGGTTGCTAAATAGAGGCAGTAGTTGTTCAGCCTCTTGTATCTTCAATTAATTGTCCCTTTGATTGTTTTGGCACACTTCCTTTCCCCCTGCAGTTTTTAAATGCAAATGATTCAGACGTGCTGACTGAAGAAAGCACATCAGTAGAGGAGGAGGACACTGAAGAGCAACACCAAGAATTTGAAAAGAAGTCCTCATCCACTGAAAATGCAGCTGCTTCAGCACCCAAGGAAGAACCCTCTGGCCTGCCCCACTCTATGGTAATTGAAGCAGCAGAAGAATCCGTTTCTGAAAATGTATTGCCCAAAACAGCTTCCTCATTGGAAGATCAAAATGAGGAAGCAGGGCACAACTCACAGAAGGCTCCTGTTGCCTTGAGTCAGAGCTCTTTGATATTGGTTGAACTTGAGGGTGTTTCTTTTCAGCAGCCTTCTGGACAGGAAGTACAGAAGAACCAGTTGGAAGAACACTCAGAAGAATCTGCTGAGCAGATAGATCAGTACATGCAGACAGTGGCAGAGAGGGCTGCTGACAGCAGCTCTGAGGAAGCAGAAATTGAGGTACCCATTGTAGATCGGAGAAATTTGCGCAGAAGGGCCAAAGGTTACAAAGGTCCACCCAAGAAAAAAGGAAAGCTGGCTTAAAAATGAAATATTGATTGTTAATTCATCCTATTTGTAAGGAAGTTATTATTTTTTTTAAAAACACTAGGGTATAACTAAACCATATGGGACACAGGATACACACATTTAAAATACTGAGTTGGACTTCCTTTTGGGATTCATCACCTTTCTTCAAGTGTTCTTGATATTTTTATTTGTTTTTAGCCACTAGATATTGAGCTTCATCAGAGTATGAAAGTAAACAGCCAGTCTCCTCCTTTTATAAAGGATACATGCTGAATAAACATAGTTGTGCTAGCAAAAGGAACAGTTTGTATATTTGAGGTGGCAGTCTTTGAAGAAAAATGAAGTGTGAAATCCTGGCACTACTAAGATCCCTTAAATTACCATAGACTTCTATGAGGCAAGACATCACTCTAGCATTTGTTTAATAACCTCGTGTTCTCTACTGTGGGGAGAAGCAGAACAAGAAAAATCCTTCCTTGCTGCTTGTTCCTTCCACATAGACTTTCTCAGATGAGATGAAAAGAATGTAAGATTCTGTAACTCTAGGTCTCAAAATATATAAGAAGGTATAACTCAGTAGATCAAAACAACATAAGCATCATCTGTCTTTCACGAGAATCAGACTGGAGAGAATTGACTCCACTTCTGATTCCCAACTACTATTTGCTAATCACTTGAAACAGCTGAGTCAGCAGAAACACCTCAATGCAGTATCTACCATAGCGTGCACTGATAATTAAGTTCTTTATGTGAAGATTAAGAAGTGTCTACACAGTACTGTAGCTTCCAAAGCGAGTGTCTTGCTAAGGGTAATTTTTTTCCCAGAATGTATGGAGTGTAGACTCCAGTACATGTATGGAATTGTTTGAACTGCCTTCCTAACTACTTGCATGTGTTGAGTGGATACTTGATTACTTGTTACATTACAGGAAAAGGATATGACAACTTTTAATCTAGTTTTGGTCTGAATGGAAGTGGTGCTTTGTGTTTTCCAAATACTCAGCTGGTGCTGTGGGGTAACTATTAAACTTTTGTATCTGCCAGGTGTATGACTCCTGTGAGTTCTGGCCTTTCAGGTGGTTGAGACATTCATTATTGTGAATACTGGTAGATGTTTCAGCAAATGCTTGTTTGCCAAACATATGTCTTTAGGAGTCAGAAGGTGATTGCTGCAAATACTTGTGCTTCGCACTTTCTAACTTGGGTGTAATTCCTGGGATGGTAGCTTTCCAGTTCATAGCTTTTCTTAAAAGCAGTAAACAAATAGTGCTGTATGCAAACAGAAATAAACAGACCCTAGTTGTCATTTAACCCCAGCTGGCAACTAAATACCACGCAGCTGCTCCCTCGTTCCACCCCACCCCCCACCCCCAGGGATGGGGAGGAGAATTGGGGAAAAAGGTAAAACACATGGGTTGAGATAAGAAAGGTTTGATAAGTGAAATAAACATAATAATAATGATAACAGTAGTAATGAAAGAGTGAGGGAGAGAAGAATAAAATCAAAGAAAGGAAGGAAAGGAAGGAAGGAAGGAACACCTCAACTCCCCCAGTTTATATACTCGGCACAATGCTCTATGGTATGGAATATCCCTTTGGCTAGTTTGGGTCCAGCATTTGTGGATAAACCTGTATGATAATGTCCATGGTCAAGTCCACCCCTCAATCACATCCCAATCTATATGTTGCATCTCTTCCTTGATGGCCTGAGGTGTCATGGGCCCACTGGGCTATGAATAATTCACCCTTATGTTGCCAATTCAGATCCACCTGAGCCACTTCAATCTTAGCAGCCTGATCCACCTGCTGGTTCTTTGATGCTCTTCAGTTGCCTGGCTCTTGGGTACATGACCATTTATGTGATATACCTTCACAAACAGGTTCTCCACCCAGGCAGCAATATCTTTCCATAATACGACAGCCCAGATGGGTTTAACTCTGTGCTGCCAGTTGCTCAGCTTGCATTGCCGCAGCCACCTCCACAAGGCATTTGCCACCATCCATGAGTCAGTATAGAGGTAAAGTATTTGCCACCTTTCTCGTTCAGCAACGTCTAAAGGCAGCTGGATAGCTTTCACTTCTGCAAACTAACTCGATTCACCTCCTTCAACAGTTTCTGCAACTTGTCGTAGGGGACTCCATACAGCCGCCTTCCACCTCCGATGCTTTCCTACAATATGGCAGGACCCATCAGTAAACAAGGCATATTGCTTACCATGTTCTGGTAGTTCATTATACAATGGGGCTTCTTCAGCACGTGTCACGTCCTCCTCTGGTGACATCCCAAAATCTTTACCTTCTGGCCAGCCCATAAAAATTTCCAAAATTCCTGGACAATTGGGATTTTCTAGTTGAACTCATTATGTAATTAGTGCAACCCACTTGCTCCATGTAGCATCAGTTGCATGATGTGTAGAAGAAACCCTCCCTTTAAACATCCAGCCCAGCACTGGTAATCGGGGTGCCAGGAGGAGCTGCGCTTCAGTACCAATCACTTCCAAAGCAGATTGAACCCTTTCATAAATTGCCAATATCTCTTTTTCAGTTGGAGTATAGTAGGCCTCAGATCCTCTGTATCCCCAACTCCAAAAGCCCAAGGGGTCGACCTTGAGTCTCCCCTGGTGCTTTCTGCCAGAGGCTCCAGGTAGGGCCATTCTCCCTGGCTGTGGTGTAAAGCACAATGTTTTTACATCTTGCCCAGTCCGAACTGGCCCAAAGGCTACTGCTTGGTCTATGTCCCATTTAATTTGTTCAAAGTCTTGTCCCTGCTCAGGGCCCCATTTAATATCATTCTTCTTTTGGGTCATATGATAAAGAGGGCTTACAATCATACTGTAGTTTGGAATATGCATTCTCCAAAAACAAACAGTGCCTTGAGAAAGCCTGAGTTTCTTTCTTATTAGTTGGTGGAGACATAGCTGTTATTTTGTTTATCACATCCATTGGGACCTCATGATTTCCATCTTGCCATTTTATTCCCAAAACTGGATCTCCTGTGCAGGTCCCTTGCCCTTTACTTTGTTCCATGGCAAAAACAGCTTTCAGAAAGACTCAAACTATTTTCTCCCTTTTCTCAAAAACTTCTTCTGCTTTATTGCCCCATACGATGATGTCATCAATATATTGCAGATGTTCTGGAGCTTCACCCTGTTCCAGTGCAGCATGGATCAGTCCATGGCAGATGGTAGGGCTGTGTTTCCACCCCTGGGGCAGTTGATTCCAGGTGTATTGGACACCCCTCCAAGTTACAGCAAACTGTGGCCTGCACTCTGCAGCCAAAGGGATCGGGAAAAACGCATTTGCAGTATCAATAGTGGCATACCACTTGGCTGCCTTTGATTCCAGTTCATATTGAAGTTCTAGCATGTCTGGTACGGCAGCACTTAACGGCGGTGTGACTTCATTCAGGCCACAATAGTCCACTGTTAGTCTCCATTCTCCATTAGACTTTTGCACTGACCATATGGGGCTATTAAAGGGTGAACGGATTCTGCTGATCACTCCTTGGATCTCCAGTCAACGAATCAGCTCCTGGATGGGAATCAGGGAGTCTTGGTTGGTACAGTATTGCTGCCGGTGCACCACTGTGGTAGCGATCGGCACCTGTTGTTCTTCAACCTTCAGCAACCCCATAATGGAAGGTTCTTCTGAGAGACTGGGCAAGGTAGACAGCTGTTTAGTTTCCTCTGTCTCCAAGGCAGCTATACCAAAAGCCCACTGGTACCCTTTTGGGTCTTTAAAACATCCTCTCCTAAGACAGTCTATGCCAAGGGTGCACGAAGCCTCTGGGCCATTCACAATGAGGTGCTTTTGCCACTCATTCCCAGTCAGGCTTCTTTCAGCCTCCAATACAGTTAGTTGTTGGAATACCCCTGTCACTCCGGAAATGCTAATATGTTCTGCCCCCTCATAGCTTGATTGCATTAGGGTACACTGTGCACCGGTATCTGCTGGTGTTTTATACTCCTGTGGATCTAATGTGCCAGGCCATTGGATCCACACAGTCCAGTAAACCTACTTGTCCCTCTCCTCCACCTGGCTGGTGGCATGGCCCCTCTAGTCCTGGTCATAGGATTTTCTACCAGGGCAGCAAGCGGTGTGGAGCAGCTGTAGCGTGGAGCAGCCCTGCCCACTTACTACTTGTAAAGATAGATTAGAATTCATTTTCATAGTATCAGGAATAAGATCAGTCCTTCCACTCTGTCTGGGAAACTGCCCTCTGGAGATGGGAGCAGCAACCTTCCTGAAAGAACCCCTATTTGTGATTTGCAAGGAAAAACATTCACATATCTCTGCCTCTAGGGTTGAGAGAGGTTTTCCATCCCACTTCTTCATGTCCTCTCCATGGTCCCGCAGGTAAAACCACAGGGTACTCGGTGGTGTGTATCTCCTATATTCTTTCTCTCGAGCAGAAGGGTGCTTACTGTTAATAGCTGAGATGTGGGCCTGTACAGTTGTTGAGTAGGATCTGTCCTCTCTGAGTTGCTGGACTAGCCTCTCCACAGCTGAGATGAGGGAGATAGAGATGTTATCTTTGTATTCCTAGAGTTAGTGAGCCACTTCATCCACCATGGGTGCTGCTTTATCTTTCCAGCTCATTGCTGCCAATGAGTTGTCATATGACGATGGTACACTCCATACAAATTTCCGCCACATGGGTTGTGTGCATTGGCCTTCGTTGGGATCTGTGTGTAACTGCATTCTTCTGGTCATAATAAATCAGCTCTTTCATGTCTAATTTCCTGAGGTACTGGATACCTCTCTCTATTGCAGTCCACTTGCCTGGGTGACATGTAATATCCTCCTTGAAGGGATACCTTTCCTTCACGCTTGACAGGAGTCATGTCCAAAGACTGAAGACTTGTGTCCCTTTTCCATTTGCCTTGTCAATGCCCCATTCTTTAGAAAGTAATCCCAGCTGCCTCACTTCCCTACCCTCCTGTTCTAAACTATTAGCCCTGTTACCCTAGCATTGGAGCAACTGGGTTATAATGCACTCACCTGGATGACAGCTGAAATCTTTTCACATGTCCTGCAGCTCATTCATGGATAGGGATCAAGTGGTTACCTCTTGTTCTTCCTCTTCTCCTATTCCTGTGATGGCCCTGCTTCATCTTCCTTTACTAAACGAGCTGTTTTCCGTGTCCATTTCTTCTTGTGTATATGGGCAACAAATACTGGCACGGGTTTGTTCTCTGGTTCAGCCATGGTGCCTGTTGCTTTGCTGTCAATTCCAGAGAGCTTCTTTTCCCCTTGAAGGTACTGAATCGTGTTGAACAGAGCTCAGTAGGCATGGGCTAGGCCTCAGCACGTTGCAGTAATTTGTGCCTCTCTGGAATTGCCAGGGTGACAGCATGCTCTTTCCAAATATTTTACTAGCTTTTCTGGATTCTGCAGCTGTTCATGTGTGAAGTTCCAGAACACTGGAGGTGCCCACTGTCCTAGGTACTTGCCTATACTATCCCACACACCCTGCCACTCATAACTATCCAAGTTTGGGGCAGATCTCTGGGTGGTATTCTTAAATAGTTGTTTAACCCTAAACAAGATCTGGAGCACATTCAGCATTCCTAGCAGTAGGATCATTCTGGTTTCAACATCTCAAGGGTATTAAAATTTTTCAAAGATCTTGAATGCTACTGTAATTAACCTGATGGGGAAGGGGAAGATGTGTGAGGACGTCTCCTCCATAGATTGGCTCTCTGAGGAGAAAAGGGATAAGGTGTAATTATTAATAGTTCCCATTAGATGACTCCCAAAGTACAGAGGGGATGGCAATACTGAGTAAACAGACTAGATTAATGCCACAGCTAGCGTGTCTATCCTATCAGAAGCCAGCACTATATAGTACAACACAATGATAACTTTAGCCCAGGCCCCAGGGAACACATACTGCAAGTAAAGTACACAATGAAACCCTGAGATCATGGACTTATAACATAATTTTATTTTAACACACTCTAGTGAGACTTGCTATCTCAACCCTTTGTGCCCCATGTTGGGCACCAAAAAGGACTGTCATGGTTTAACCCCAGCTGACAACTAAGTACCACGTAGCTACTCACTCACTCCCCTCTGCCC